>NC_060949.1:12837839-12885991 GCF_022045245.1 Lucilia cuprina | reverse complement strand
ATTTTAAATAGCGATCTTCTCGAAAGCATGTCTAATAGAATTATTGAAGATTCGGATTTCGCCGATATCTGGGGTCCTCTAAAAACTGATTTCAACAGACAGTCAGACGGACAGACAGACAGACAGACAGACGGACATGGCTTAATCAACTCCGCTATCTATAAGGATCCAGAATATATATAGTTTATAGGGTCGGAAAATTATATTATAGAAATTACAAACGGAATGACAAACTTTTATATACCCTTCTCACGAAGGTGAAGGGTATAATAATCAGCTGGCTTATTGACTTCACCTGTAAATAAATACATCTTGGTTATACCCTGCACCACTATAGTGGGGAGGGTATTATAAGTTTGTGCTGATGTTTGCAACATACAAAAATATTGGTCAAATAGTATACCGATCGATTCAGAATCATTTTTTGAGTCGATTAAGACATGTCCGTCCGTCCGACTGTCCATGTAAACCTTGTGCGCAAGTTACAGGCCGCAATTTTCAAGATAATTTGATGAAATTCGGACCAAGCATGTTTTTTGGCACAGGGACGAAGCCTATTAAAAATGGTTGAAATAGGTCCATTATTTCACCTAGCCCCCATACAACCGTACCTCCCGATTTGAACTTTTTATGCCATAATTACTTCAAATATTCTACTATCTCTCTAAAAATTGGCAAAAATAAGTTTTATTTAAGTATAAATGACACTGCAAATTTTTGTAAGGATCGGCCCTTATTTGACCCTAGCCCCCATACAAACCCCCCTAAAATTGACTTGTAACCATTTGTATCGCAATGAAACGCAACAAAACTAACTGTTATTTAAAAATATATCCTTTTCCCAAATTTACCGATGATTGGCCCATATTTGACCTATATAAAGCCTCATTTAGAAATTTTAGTTTTTTTTTATCAATAAATTTCTTAAATATTTTGGAATTATGCTAATATTCAACATAAAAATTTCTTAAAAATAAAAATTTTAAAAATATACTCATGGTGTAGGGTATTATATGGTCGGTCATGACCGACTATACTTTCCTACTTGTTTTTTTTAATAAAATATAAACATTTTAAAAAATTTTTCACCAAATGAATTCGCCGTACTTATGGTTTTTGATATATACGTAAACCAAATGCAAAAACAATACATGTAAAATGTTGTTGTTGCAGAACTGGCACCACCTTATCTGAAATCGCCTTGCGCTGTGCAGTGCTTTATAATTAATTTTTCGGGGAAAACTAACTAAATTTAAATTATTTTCATATATATTTCATGTGTTTTCTAATTTGTTTTCAAGGGTAAATATTTACATATAATACATTTTTTTTATTGAAATATAAATAATTTTTTATGTATACCCAAATTTTGCTTATCTTTTTCAGTTTTTTTGTGTGTTCGAATATAAGTAACTTGCATATATATAAATATATATATATATATATATAAATTTGTTCATAATGGAATCAACATCTGAAGTTGTGGTAAGTTTAATAATAAATCCATAAGCATTTTATGTATAACTTTGCTTTTTAACACGAATATAAAAACATTTTAAATATTTAGTTAATTTTACATAAACATTTACTGAGAATTGTCTTCATTTGCTGAATTTGACCAATTGTTAATGTGATAATATAAAAGTACTTATATATTTATTACACAAAAAATAATATTCGCTTAAAAATATAGTATATGTACATACAAATACACTGCCGAATATTGTTCTTTGAATTTAAATCAGTGCGCGGGAAAAATGTGACAAGCCGAAACATCCGCATCAGCACAGTTTAACATTTGACATTTCATTCGGTTTTCAAATTTCCAATAGTACTAACTTTGGTGCAAATTTTATACAAATCGGAAGAAATTGATTCAAAAGTTGAGTCAGTTGACACAAAGTTTGCCGATATAGTAATTCCACAAAAAACTTGCATCTTCAAATAAATGTGCAAATTTTAACAAATGTGCTTGTGCGGATTAATCATTGGCTCGAATTCCGATTAGTTTTACTAAATTGATAAGGTTGTATTCATAAAAAATATCTTTTTAAAGTTCACAGTAGTTAAAGTGCACTTTATTCTTATACAATAAAATTGTGGTAATCATAAACCAAAAGCTATTATGGTTATTTTGTTTAACTAAGCAGAATTGTATGTATGTATGTATGTATGTATGTATTTTTGTATTTTTGTATGTAGATATGTATGCACATTAGAGTGCTCCAAAAAAAGTTTCGAATTTTTTTCACAAAAGTTTTGTCATTAAATAATTTGTTTTGTATTTTATTGTCAAAGAATCGTAATGTACACAGAATAAGCGTTGCAAAAAGATAAAAAACACAAAATTGGTTGAAAAATGTAAAAGTTATTATAAATTCCCCAATTATCATGTCTCAGAGCACTTGAATTCGAAATGTGATGAAATACATCTGTAGTTACTTGAATATGAGTTTTTATCCTTATAGAATAATGTAAACCTGTTCTCAGCTATGGTCGAAAAATTTTGATATTTTTAACGGTCGTTTCAAAATTCAAATTTTAGTTTTTTTGATACTTTGTTCAACAAATTTCAATATTTTTAGGAGAACTCATAGGGATTTATGGACAACAGATAAGGGAATAAAATAGTAAACAGGTCACTACCTCTTATAGTTTGCCTGTACCTCCCATTAATTCAGCTTAAAAAAATTTAGGCATTAAACCTTTTTGAATATGGTGTCAATTTGAACCAAAGTATTTTTTCAGTAATACTTTTTGTAATCGATGTAAATTTTTATTTGTGATATAATATTCCAGTTTTATTTTTATTTTAAAATATTTAATGCAAATAACATTTAAATACAGTTTTTAGATTTCATTATTTTTATTTATATATATTATATTTTTTGTAATACCCAATTGTTTTTTTATCAATTTGCCGAATTAATGGGATTGCAAACGGGTTTTTCTCGAAATCCGTTGAATTCAACTTGCAGGTACAGGCAGAAGTATTGACCTAATTTTTTTACTGTTTTATTCCCCATAAACTTCTATGAGTTCTCCCAAAAAATTGAAATTTGGTTAACAAAGTATCAAAAAAAACTAATATTTAATTTTTGAAACGACCGTTAAAAATATCAAAATTTTTCGACCATAGCTGAGAACAGGTTTATGTTATTCTATAAGGATAAAAACTTATATTTAAGTAACTACAGATGTATTTTAAGCAATACAATTGATTTTAAGCAATACAAATGTTTTATTAGAATATTTTCAAAAATATGTTCATTTTTTTATCACATTTCGAATTCAAGTGCTCTGAGACACGATAATGGCCTGGGGAATTTTTAATAACTCTTACATTTTTCAACCAATTTTTGTGGTTTTTATCTTTTTATAACGCTAATTCTGTATACATTACGATTCTTTGACAATAAAATACAAAACAAATTATTTGATGACAAAACTTTTGTGAAAAACTGAAAAATGCATATTTCCCCTTGTAAATGCATCTTCAAACTTCAGAGCCGTTGCGGTACCAGTTAACGTAATCTTGTTGACCTAATTTTTGCACGACTTATTTTTATAACCCATAGAACAATTCTAGGGGGCGACGGCCTGTTTTTTTTCCTTCGTACAAGCTTGGAGCACTCTAATGTACATATGTATTCATATGTGGATGCATGGATGAGAATGGTGAAATATACATAAATGTCAGTTTATTGAATCTTTTTTATGCTATTTGACGTTGGTTAAACCTAACCAATGTTTTTATGAATACAACTATTAATGTTTTTAAATGTCGCTTGATTCCTTGAGCACTTGTTTAAAATCACAAAAAATTTTATTAATATAAAATAATTAAATGTAAATATTATTTTTATGTATTTTTCATTATAAATTTTGATAATAATGCAATAAACTGTGTGCTACTAACATACATATAAAGCTTGCTTCAAAAAATAATGAATAACCATTTTCACATAAAAGCACAAACTTATAAATTCTACGATGTTATTGTATACAAATATTTTAGTTTCAAAAATGTTGATTTCATTCAAGAAACATCTTATTTTTTTAAATTGTTCATGTTATTTCACAGATAATGATTTTTTGAGAATAACATTTATAATTATATTTTTTCGGCTTAAAATAACAAATATAAAATCATAACTATTGTTCACATTAGGAAAAAAAAGTCGAACTCTTTAGCAAAGTGTTACAATTTATATTAAAATTAATCTTTTTATATATTTTTCATATTTATTATATTAAATTATTGATTATATAATATGTAAAAACAGTCTATGTAAATCAATGTTATTTTCATCCATCGCAAGAACAACTGAACCGCAACATTAACGATTAATTATTCCTATAAATAATACGATTAATAAATATATAATGATAATATAATGTAGAATTTGATGAACAGTATCACAAAAGAAAGCAATTTACTTTCTTCTGTTACTCAGGTGTTATAGGTTTTCGGAAATTTTAATTTAAATTTAACCAAAATATGCCTTAGAAATAATAAATAGAAAAATAATAGAAACACGTTATTGTGATGCATATGGCATGCAACAAAATATTTAAAAAACAATTGTTTTTCGTTAGAGAAACTTTAAATAGAAAAGTATTTCTGAAAATTAAATATACTTTTTTCTCAGATTTTTCGCATTTAAGTTGGTTTTATCAGCCATTTATTAAATATGTGGATCCTGGCAGCTGAATTGAGGGTCTCACTTCAAAATATCTTAAATAATATGTATATAAAAGAAAAAATATTTATAATATATTGAAAACACCAATTATACTTTTTTTAATGATTTAGAGTCGAAAAGTTTTTCGGCTCATATGGAGAAAATTTTGTCTAATTTTACGCTACATACTTAACAAATCAAACACTTTAGAACGAATAAAAATAAACTTAAAATTTTGATAGTTTAAAATATGGGTAATTCCAAAATAAATCGACCAACAAATGCTGTTTTAAATTTTTATCCCCTTTGTTTTTTTCAAATCAGGAGCATATATTCTTCTATGGCGTAAAAATTTTATCCTTAACTCATTCGGTTCATATTTTATGGATCTCTAAAGTAGGGCATCTCGGGTATTTCTGTTCAAAATTAGAAATGATGGTGACCGAATAACTTTGGAACTAGTTATATATGTTAAAATAAATTAATTTTAGTACAAAAAAATGAAATAATGACCGAAAATTCTTGTCAAATTAAAATATTGAAAATTGTTATCAATATAGAATCCATTTCTTATATCGAATAAAATCAAATTTTTTCATGTTTTTTTGTAAAAAATATAATCAAATGATTACTTTTTTCATATAAAATGAAATAATTCAACGATTTTATATATTTATAAATGATTCATAAATATATAAAAAAAAATTTGTCAGAAAATAGTAAACAGTAGATAAGGATTTCATGTTATATAATTTCTAAAAATAATCGTTTAATGTTGTTTGTCTCTTATTTTCCAATTTAGTATTTTCGTTTTACGGGAATTCCCCTTTTATATTCGGATAATTGAATCACGCATAATCAAGGTCCTACTGTATTCTAATTTGATTGCGCTGTAATTTGTTATCAATATTCGATGTTTTTAGCACTTTTTATAGCCACAAAAGATGGGGGTATATTGATTTTGTCACATCGAAATATTGAGCTTAAACCCACAAAAGTATATATCTGGGTCCTTATTAAATTCTAAGACGATCTAGCCATGTGTGTCCGTCTGTCTGTTGAAAGCACGATAGAGTTCGAACGGAAAGAGCTAGAGGATTGAAATTTTACACAAATATGTATTATTTGGTATTGAAAATGGGCAATATCGGTACACTTTTCGTATAGCTTCCATACAAGTGGGCCCTCGAAAAACAGCTATAACATAACTGTTTTAAAAATGCAAGTATAGCGATGAAATTCGATATAAAGAGTATTATATGAGCTTAATACCCTTATTCTACACGCAGAGAAAAACCATGGTTCGGCATGGTTAGGACAACTATTCTATGTTTTTTGTAACAATATTTTGTTATCATAACCAAACAATTGTTATTTTTATTGAACTTCATCAATATTTTAGTTACTGAAAACATTTATAAGTTTATGACAATTATAAATTTAAGAATGAATTTCTGAAAAATAATTATTTTTACAATAACTAAACAATGATAATTATTTAAACATATATTATTATTTAGAATCATTTAAACTATCAAATAACCATTAAATGGTAGGATTATACACTTTTATCCATATAAGATATAAGTAAAATACGTTTACTATTAAAAATATTTTGGTATCGCCAATTTTCTATCAGTTGTATGGTTTATCCGTACTAGATCGGATTAAATAAATTGTTAGACAAACGCAGTGTTAAAATAATAGAAATAACAAACAATAGAAATAAGTAAATAAAATAGTGTACATAAAAAATTAATAATTAAAAAAATTATATTGTGTTTATATTGGAAGTTTTGTGTTTGTTTAAAAGAAAATTAACAAATAATTACATTTAACGCCGAGCACATTAAATTAACCATATTATGTTTAATATGTAATCATAACATGGTTACTTGAAGACATCTGACCAGTGATTAAAATTACTAATATATTAGTAACCAAAATGCATATTTTCTCCTATGCTTACGTATGTAATATTAAAATATAAATATATTTTATGAATATAATATATTTAATTGCTCCTATTCGAAATATTTCTAGTATTTTTGCTAAAAATATTTACCCATACAAGCTATTGCATATTACAGCTTACAGACAAATATAAAATGTTTTCACATACAATATATTACGCATCAAATCGCTAACATATTTATAATACCCACATATATTTCATATGGCTTGCCTATAATATTAAAATATTTTCCTATACAAATTATTCGCAGTCAACAATATTGAAGCCATGCAAGCAGTAATATACGAACATGAAATGTACGCAAGCAGAGCATATATGTGCCGACGAAAACACGAAACAAAACGATAGTCCCGACTATCAGGTTACAATATTTTTACTATCAAACTTAAATATTATTTACTATAGGAAATGACTTATGGTCTAAAATTTAACATTTCATGTTGAACTTGAAAAATTATAAAATGTGAAAAATAAATGAAAGATATAACCAAATTTTATTTAGAAAATAATTAAAAACGTTTATATGTATATTACGGGAGAAATGTATGCATGAAATAACCAAATTTAAATTAGAAAATTTTTGAATTGAATTATTGAATGTATGTATTTATTAAATTTTTAATGTGGAGTATTAAAATGTATGTATTTGTATTTATTGTAAAAGGTAATATAATTAGAAAAATAGTATATAAATACTTAGAGGATCATATAAATGTAAAAATATATTCAAATATGTATGTAAAAAATTGTTTTTACAGGATATATTTAAACATATTGTTTGTAACAGTATGATATGGAATAAATTCAATACAAAGCAAGAAACAATAACAATAAGTTTGTAAACAGGTAGTAATGCATTAGTAGTGTCTATGAAATGATCAATAATGAAGGAAATTATAGGTATGTATATTAGAAATTTGTAGCACGAATGCAAAAAATTAAGAGAAGAAAAATATATATAGGTGCTAATAAATTTGCATATGCCATTGCCAACCTTTTGAATTTACATGAGAGAGACTAAATAATAATGATATTTATTTCCTCTTCTCTCCACCACCAATTCAAGTAAAGCAAAAAAGGATCTTGTAAACCATCGTTAAGGAATGTGCGTAAAATGATAAAGTAGGAAAGATAAGTACTACACAGGTCGTTTTTATGAGGAATGTGTTTTTGCATCACATGTACATATGTATCTACATATCTTCTTTCCATCACCAATTCAAAGGTAAAGCAAAAAAATGACCTAGCGTAATCCACCGTTATGGAATATGCGTGAAAAGTGGGAAAGAAAAGTACTGTTACAGGTCATTTTTATGTTTTTGTTATTGTTTCACACATACTTATATACATACATATGTATATTTATATCTGGTGTATATATGTATGTATATTAGAGTGCTCCAAAAAAACTAAGTTTCGAATTTTGTCCGCCCCCGCTAAAATTATACAAATTATACAAATAAATTATACAAATAAGTCGTGCAAAAATTTAGGTCAATAGAACTACGTTAACTGGTGCCGCAACGGCTCTGAATTTTGAAGATGCATTTACAAGGGGAAAATATGCAATTTTTTCTGTTTTCACAAAAGTTTTGTCATTAAACAATTTGTCATTAAGAATTAGCGTGACAAAAAGATAAAAAACACAAAAATTGGTTGAAAAATGTAAAAGTTATTAAAAATTACCCAGGCCATTATCGTGTCTCAGAGCACTTGAATTCGAAATGTGATAAAAAATAAACATATTTTTGAAAATATTCGAATAAAACAATGGTATTACTTAAAATGTATCTGTAGTTACTTGAATATAAGTCTTTGTCTTATAGAATAACGTAAACCTGTTCTCAGCTATGGTCAAAAAAATGTTGATATTTTTAACGGCCGTTTCAAAATGTGATAAAAAAATAAACATATTTTTGAAAATATTCGAATAAAACAATGGTATTACTTAAAATGTATCTGTAGTTACTTGAATATAAGTTTTTGTCCTTATAGAATAACGTAAACCTGTTCTCAGCTATGGTCAAAAAATGTTGATCTTTTTAACGGCCGTTTCAAAATGTATATGTAGTTACTTGAATATAAGTTTTTGTCCTTATAGAATAACGTAAACCTGTTCTCAGCTATGGTCAAAAAATTTTGATATTTTTAACGGCCGTTTCAAAATTCAAATTTTAGGGATTTATGGACAATAGATTAGGGAATATAACAGTAAAAAAATTAGGTCAATACCTCTTATAGTTTGCCTGTACATGCAATTTGAATTCAGCGGATTTCGACAAAAACCCATTTTTATGTAATATTTTGCAAAATTAGCCTTTTATTATATTATTGTGTATTTTAAATGGAACCTTTTGTAAATTTATTTGCCCACATATTTCTAAATAAAAATCAAGAGTTTCATGCAATTTGGACGCCATTAACCCATAAACTTTAAATGTCAAATTTTGTAATATTTGGAATTTTTGATGGATTATAACAAAACTTAAGAAATTTATTTATTAACAACCGATATTTACAATAATAGTGAAAAAAATTAATTAACCCTTAAACGGCCTTGGGGTCAAAATGACCCCGATATTTTAAAAACGTGCCAATTTGGACATATTTCAATAAAACCCGTTTGCAATCCCATTAATTCAACAAATTGAGGCAATTCAGGCATAGCAAAAAAATGGCCTTGCGTAAACCACCGTGTAGGAATGTGCGTAAAACGGTAAAGTAGGAAAGAGAAGTACTGTTATAGGTCATTTTTATGACGTACATTTTCACATGCAGTGAATCAACTAAGTTTTTTGCCTACCTGTTTTTTAAGAGAATTTAGATTTTTAATCATAAATAAAATTGGAAAAAATATGTAAAAAGTAAATTTATGTTTTCCAATTAAAAATAGAGATTGTGTAAAATGGGAAAACCAAGAAAAAAATATTAAAATACAAATTTTGGTGCATTTGTTGTTGCATTTTATTGTTCTTAATCAGAATTTGCATGTCAAAACAGTATTTTGCATATTGAGAATTTCGGTTAATTTCGTTATGTTTTAATTTCTTTTTTAAATTTATTGTTTTATTGTTAAAAGGACGAGTGTTAAGTATTTTTCAATCGTAATTTGCAAAAATCATATCCTCATTGTGTAAAAATGTGATGTTATTTGCCTTAAAAATATTAGTTTAGATTTCTAGAACAAGTGTAAATCACTGAAATATAATTATGAAATGGTTAATGAAATGATTGGTGATTCAAAATCTTTAACTGCCAAAGGGAGGAGACTTGTATCCATGGAAAACCATTGGACTCCTGATTTATCTTCTTCAAAATCCATATACGAACTAGGAGGAACACTATGTTTTAATTTAGACCTCTAAACAGACCTTAGGATGCTTGGAACCAATGTAAAGTAAACTGTCGTGTAGTACAGGAAAAATACCTAATTTAGATATTTTAAAATAGAGGTGGTTATCATACCCTAAGGTCAACAAAAGCAAAAATTTTCAGCTAATACATACACTACAACCAAGAATAACTATTCAGATCCTAATAGGCCCACTGTATCTTATTCATAAAATAAAGCATTTAAAATATGAGGTTGAAAATCAGGATTTTTTCATGTAATAGTTCTATAGTTGTATATGGTGATGTCCCCATACTCAGAGTGGCTAGGATGGTACTTAGTGTTATATTTATTGAATAAGAATCAATATTCTACAATTCTAAATAAAATTTACACAGTACTCACCAGTATAATGGGGTTTCCGTAATGTAGTTTTTGTTTATCAATACAAAATGACCAAAAACCTAGATTATTTTTGTTATAATATATAGATTTATACCTGACTAAACATTTTTTCTAGGTCTAAATCCATTGATTATCTAATATATCATGTATCCAATTCAAGATTACTTATTATTTTCGAAATTTAATCAAAGAAACGATAGATTTCATATTAAGTCAAATATTGATAAATTCTTATTGGTATATAGGATAATAAATCAGTTAAGAAATGTCCAAGAAGAGTCGTTCTACTTCTAAAATATCTAAAAATGTTATTCTAATATATAGGAGTAATAAAAATATGAAATTTTATAAAATAATGCAGCAATATTGAAAAAATAACAAAAAACCCTAAAAAAGCAAAATACTTTATTGACCTAAAAAATTAACAATACGTCTCATTTTTTCAAAAATTTCGTTAAATAATATCACGATTATACTTTTAATAAGATTTACATTTAAGATATAAGATATTCTTTAAAAAATACAACAAACAAATAGTTTTATTTTGCTGTAAATAATTGTTCAGATAAAGTTTTTTCTTAAAATTTATAAAATTTTACATAGGCAAATTACTTAATTGATTCACTTATGTACATGCATATGAAAAACATACATGTATATGTATGTAATACACTCATACATTTTTGTTGTTTTAACCTTTCACAATGTAAAATTGCAAAAACAACATTTTATGTTTTTATGTCCCCTCTTAATTTTTTGCATTCCTGTTACAGATTTCTAAAATACCTATAATTTCCTTCATTATTGATCATTTCATAGACACTACTAATGCATTACTACCTGTTTACAAACTTATTGTTATTGTTTCTTGCTTTACAAACAATATGTTTAAATATATCCTGTAAAAACAATTTTTTACATACATATTTGAATATATTTTTACATTCATATGATCCTCTAAGTATTTATATACTATTTTTCTAATTATATTACCTTTTACAATAAATACAAATACATACATTGTAATACTCCACATTAAAAATTTAATAAATACATACATTCAATAATTCAATTCAAAAATTTTCTAATTTAAATTTGGTTATTTCATGCATACATTTCTCCCGTAATATACATATAAACGTTTTTAATTATTTTCTAAATAAAGTTTGGTTATATCTTGCATTTATTTTTCACATTTTATAATTTTTCAAGTTCAACATGAAATGTTAAATTTTAGACCATAAGTCATTTCCTATGGTAAATAATATTTAAGTTTGATAGTAAAAATATTGTAACCTGATAGTCGGGACTATCGTTTTGTTTCGTGTTTTCGTCGGCACATATATGCTCTGCTTGCGTACATTTCATGTTCGTATATTACTGCTTGCATGGCTTCAATATTTTTGACTGCGAATAATTTGTGTAGGAAAATATTTTAATATTATAGGCAAGCCATATGAAATATATGTGGGTGTTATAAATATGTTAGCGATTTGATGCGTAATATATTGTATGTGAAAACATTTTATATTTGTCTGTAAGCTGTAATATGCAATAGCTTGTATGGGTAAATATTTTTAGCAAAAATACTAGAAATATTTTGAACAGAACCATTTTTTAAATATGCATATTTTTAAATATGAGGTAAATGCATATTTATTGCAAAGTCAAAAATAAAAATATAAAAGCATTTACTAATATTTAAACTCTGCATGTGACTACTTGTAACCATAATATGGTTACTTCAAACAATAATTACTTGAAACCATTATATGATTACATGAAACCATAATGTGGTTGCTTGAAACTACAATATGATGCTACAATATCAAATTATGATTAATAAAACTATACTATGATGAAATATTTGGACTATATTTAATCATAATATGGTAGATTATTATACTAATAATGATCATAATATGTTTTAACTTTAACCATAATTCTAACTATAATATGTTGCTCTTAGATTATGGTTACCACAACTATATTTTTTCTCTGCGTGTAGGTAGGGTGCTACTTGCATATACATATAAAATAAATAGTAAAATGTATTTGAGAAAAGTGTAAGAGTTTACTTTTAATCGACAAAATATATTTTTTAAATTTGTTCACTCATATGTATTCCATAATTTGTAATAAATTTCATAACATGTAATGTCTGAAATAAAGCGACATCAACATGCTTTGTTAAATGCTTTGAAGCAACTAAATATTTTTTCTTACGCCCTTGTTAAGAGGTTCGTTTACGATCGTGTTGTGTACATTTAATTTGCCGAAAACCTTCGCATTCTAAACAATACTAGCGCCGTACAATGGTTACATACAGTGTTGCCACTTTGGTTATTATTAACCAAAATTGGTTATTTTTATTTTGCATGTGTACATGTGAATTAATTTTTCGTTTTGGTTATTTTTTGCAAACAATTGAACTAAATGCTGTTTGCTCATATGGAAAAACACAGGCAGGTGTGATTGCAAAAATTATATAAAAATTATATAACAATTTTGACATACATTCGGAATTACATATGGATAAAAAAAAAGTGACAGTACATATGTAAAAAACATGTCATCTAATACCATCTTTACCTGTAGCAGTGATAACATGATCAGACCAGTTAAGGGAAGAGTTAAAAAATATTATAAGATTTTTGTTTTATTAACAAATTCTATCCGTTGATTGTTAAGAATAACATCAAAAACAAAATGTTTAATAGGATTTAAAAATCGCCTATTATATATAGCCCATATATGAATTTTTTGATAAGTCAGTGTTCAATTTAATAACGGATTCAGTTGTACATCATCTGCATACATTTTACAGTGTGGCACTTGTTGAGGTAAGTCATTAATATACACTGAGAAAAGGCGAAGTTCTAAGATTGATCCTTAAGGAACACCTTTAGTTATCAAATTATGATTGACCTTATCAAATGAATATCAAAAAGAATCGTTCAGAAGCGTTTAGAACGCCTCGCATTCTTCTGACGCGTCAACAAGAGCAGTAATACAGCTATTTTTAGGATGAAACCCTAATTGCCTATTTGTAAGAAAATTTTTTGCAGATATATAATCAGCATTTTGTTCGTATAACAATCTTTCAAATATTTTTGATAAGTATGAAAGTATTGCTATGGGACGATAATCATTCTTATTTTCTGGCACGGGTATAATTTTAGCACATTCCAAATTGTCGGAAAAATACTTATAATTGTGTTAAATACGTGTGTTAATTGAGGTAATAAAACTGGAAGAACAGCTAAGAAACTTGGGATGAATATTATCAGGACCAAATTCATACGATTCTATTTTAAAACATACATTTAATACATCAGCTTGAGTTACACATTTAAAAGGGAATGAATGTAAAATTCTTGTTCAATTTATAGATCTTAATATATTGAAATTTTATAAAAGCCTCATTTAATAAATCAGGACCAAATTCATACGATTCTATTTTAAAACATACATTTAATACATCAGCTTGAGTTACACATTTAAAAGGGAATGAATGTAAAATTCTTGTTCAATTTATAGATCTTAATATATGGAAATTTTATAAAAGCCTCATTTAATAAATTAACATCGATATTTGTATACTTTGCATCTTCTGATTTACCGATGCCAATGTCGCGAATTATATGTTAGAGATAAAGAAAAACACAACCGTCCTCTGCGAGAAACAAAACAGTTAATTACAAATAATTTTAAATTATTAAATTAAACTAAAATATTAATTTTATTGTATATTATTGTTTTTAATTAAAATTTTAAGATTCAATAACTAAAGAATATTAATAATTATTTTAATAGAAATAATTACGCGTTTTTTTATTATTAAGAAAGTTTAGCCATAAAATTGTTGACAACACTGTTTTTATTTGATTCTTTAGACTTATTTTCTAAATAGATTGATCGAGTTATATGTTGTTGTATTATGTTATCGTTAATCATAAAAATTATTTATTTCTATTATTCATGTTCAATTTCTTTATTTTCGTTTTATTTGTAAAACCACAATACATTTTATTTTCTTCTAACAGTTCTATTTAGAATTTGCTTTTGTTTAAATATAAAAAAATCTATTGTCACCTTACTTAAGTGGTCGTACCTTAAGAAATATGATCTCGATTAATATTATTGTTGTGCTGAGCAGTTGCATGTGTGTATGAGGATCTGTAATTATATCTAACAGGGATGGAAAAGTTGGAATAGTTATCTTTTCTTGGGACTAATAGATTCTGAAAAATTAATGCATGTATATACCCAGCAATAATTAAACAAAGTACTTCCACTTTACTAACTTGCAAAGAAGCGAAAAGAATCTATTTTTTCTAAACTGAAATTTTAAAATTAAACCAATTATTTGATAAATGCGTGTAATTTATTTATTAATTTTTTCGAAATTTATATCTATAACCAATTCGAATATAACATTATGACTGATAATATGACTTATTTTACAGTATTTTAAATTTTGCTTAGTTAGGACACAAACTTTATTAAAAAATTTCCACACCAAAAAAAATTTAAACAAATTTCAAAAAAAAATTTTTAATTTTAATTTTTCTTACCAAATACTTAAATTTGTACTGAAAATGAATGTATGTATGAATGTATGTATGTATGTATGTATGTATGTATGTATGTATGTATGTATGTATGTATGTATGTATGTATGTATGTATTTATTTATGTATGTATGTATGTACGTAACATGCCGAAAATGCAAACATTTTAATAACACATATTACAATATAACTTCCCATCCTTGGTATGTATCTACCTAAATTGGGTTTGATTGTTATCTCGTGCCTTATTTAAAGTATTTTAACACCCTTCGTTTATGAGAGTGTGAAGTGGTTTATTATAATTATTACTAATAATTGTATTTCATTTTCTTTGGTTCTCATTTTTATATTTATTCGTCTGTTTCCTTTTGAAGAAATATGCAGAAATTTAACAACAACAACTTTTAAGTATTTACAAAATAATAGTTTTAAAGTCTTTTTGTTACCTTTTCTTCCTCCCAGTCATTATCGTAAAATCATTTTATTTAAGTACTTTTTAACCATAAAAGAAGTTTTTTGTTCAGTTGTCTTTTGTTTCTTTTTTGAAGATGTTATTCTAAAGTAGGTTTTGTGCGGTTTTTATTTCATGAAATAAAAACAATAAGTGTTAAAAGTAGACTTTAAAATATTCATAAACTTCCCACTGTATTATAGTAATGCATTCATTGTCTGGACATACATTAGGCTAAATTTACTAAATGTGTATATTTATGTATGTATCAGATTGTGAAAATATTTTGGTAAAACAATCAATATGTTTACTTTATGACTTGCAAATTTATTTAGACCCTAAAACATTAGAATTGACCACAATAAAGAAATATTAAGAATATTCTACTTGAATTTTATACATACACATACTATATCCAGTGTGTTTTGGTACTCTAAAAGCAATGTAAATAAAAAACATGTTAGAGTGCTATATTCGGCTATGCCGAATTCTAAATACCCTCCACCACACGCAGAGAAAAAGCATAGTTCGACATAGTTACTAAAACTGAACTATGTTGACTGTAACAATACATTTTTATCAAAAAATATAATTGTTATTTTAATTCTATTTAAACAATATTGATGTTACTGTAATAATTTTCATGTTCATGGCAATTATATATTTGAGTATGATTCACTGATAAATAATTATTTTTTCAATAACTAAAGGGCACTTCACACGATCACACTTTACGTACGACAAGTTTAATGAAAAAGTAAAATGAAATTCCACCCGTATGACAAAAAAGAGAATAAAAGTCGTTTGATTTATATTTTGCGTGTTTACACGATTGGTATAAAAAATAAAAAAAGTAATATGAAAACAGCTGTTTCACTTTTTTATATGTGTTTACATAAAAATACATCCCTGATCTAATGCGACCTGCCTGTTTTTTAAATAATTTCAAAAAATGAAGAGAGCCATACAACTGTCAAATTTTCCATCCGTATTGTCTCTCAATGTGTGATAGTTTCATTACATATTGCGTTTAGACGATCCCAACCGTACTCTTCTACACAAAATTTTGACAGATCATATTACTTGTGTAATCGTGTAAATCCGGCTTAAGTAATGGTAACGACTAAAACATATTATGTCTCTAACAAGTATTTTAACTTACACATATTAATTGAGTTGACTAAAATCATAACAACACCGTAATATTACACTAGTCAATTTAACACCATGAATAATGAATCCTCTCTCTCCTTTTGGTGCATCCATGAACTAAAATCACTTTTTGGGTCGATCCAAACTCGTCCGTCCTTTCTTTAATATTTCTAATGGAACTTTTTGTATAAAGAACTCACGATACTTGTATGAAAAAAAATTTTGTAAGAATTTAAAATTTAAAGTATAATGGCAACTTCTATACCTATTTGAAATGACTGTGCTAATTTGCCGAAATTCTAAGATAAATGATTTAATAAGAATAAATAAATTATTTTCTGCTAATTGGTGCAAGAATTGTATCACAATATCTTTAAAGTATTAATCAACTGATATTTTTAAGTAACACAGCTAAGGAAAATGAAATTGTATTGTATACAAAAGTTGTAATAACATCTAAACTCGTACGACGATAAATAATCGCGATATATGCAAAGATTTGATACTCATGACCTTTGATTTCTACTATCTCACCATGACTTTTAGTTCTTTATTTACATTTTCTAGATGATATTTTTATTTTACTATCTTAAATTCTACATTTTGGTCAATTTGTCGGGTAATTTGGATAGATTACGTTTACAAATATTGCTGAAGTTATGAATGTAATGCTAACATCCGCTACATGTTATTATAATTTAAACCCAAATTTCGAACGAAATCTCCAAATCTGTACATAAAATGGGAAGAATTTTATAATTTAAAATTGTTTTCCAAAAAGTCATACGTGGAGTATATTTAAATTGCGCTAAAACGCGTTAAAAACTCAGTTATTTTTTAAAATAAATATTAATTGCATTTGTTAACGAACAAAATTCAACATAATCAAGGTTTAAAGGAACTAAAATATCTCTGTCAGATTTTATAAGAATTGGTCCATAATTGACCATACGTCTCATATAAGATCCCGTACAGAAAATTACCTTAACGTTCATAACTGTCTTCATAATACCAGTTTAGCGACGAAATTTAACATAGTTCCACTTCAGAAAATAAATTTGTTATTTTAATGTCCAAATGTAAACATAAAACAAATAAAAATAATTTTGTTTACTTTTTTTCTTAATTTGGTTATTTTTTATTCGAATTTTGGTTAGAAAAAAATTTTGTTGTGGCAACACTGGTTACATAGCATAAAGGCTGTTTGTACGTAAAAGTTCAAACTGATCACTCGTAGATTTCGAGATGTTTTTACTGTCATTAAGATGTTTTTGCCTAATTATATCAAACACAACTCTCAACGAGCGAGACGAGTAATATTCCGTTTCTAAATTAAGCAAATTGTGTGTGATTATAACTTATTTGTTCGAACCTACACATCCTATACATACTTGTTTTATATTTTTACAATAGTATACGTGTATTTTGATACTATGCAGTACTGTGAATTTAAGAACAAGTATACCCATGCAGATGTTTACTGCATGCTATGACCAGGCTGTTCAGTTGGTTGAGGTTCCATCAGGAGTAAGTGGCTGTTAAAAGACTAATGTAAGAAAAAGTCAATATATTTAGGGATAAGTTCGGTGCTGTTGCCGAAACAACAGATATCCCACAGAGGATTGACTGTGAGATTAAGCATTGGAAATGAGTTGGTATTAATTGTACGGAATGAATGTGGGGTACGGCGAGCTTCACCCACCCGACTACTTATAATAAATGAGTCGTATGTCTATACCCTACACCATTTTAGTGGGGAGGGTATACATATATTCACAAAATCTTATGCACCCAATTTGCCCCTAGCCCCCATATAAAGCATCTTTCAAAAAATTAGATTTTCATCCATAAATGGCTTACATGTATCGGAACAATGAATTATTATAAAAAAATGTATCACATTTAATCAGCGTTGCCACTTTGTTTATTATTAACCAAAATTGGTTATTTTTATTTTGCATGTGTATATGTGAATTATTTTTTCGTTTTGGTTATTTTTTGCAAACAATTGAACTAAATGCTGTTTGCTTTTATTCTAAAAATAAAATTAAAAAAAACTCTTTTAGTTTTAAATCAACTATGTAAATAAACATATCGTCCCTGTTTTGAAATTTGGTAATATGTGGCTTTTTTATACTATTCGAAATTTTTTTATTACTGCAATTTATACATCTACTGGTTATACTTATGTGCACAAAGGTACTTTTCGATATCTTAATTGGTTTAGGATTTAGCAAAAGGACCTTTACATTTTCCACATATTAAATGAGTTGATTTAAATCATAACAATACATTAATGTTATTTTATTTACACTAGCCAATCTAACACCGTGAATAATTGATCCTCTCTATCCTTTTGGTGCATCCATAAACTTAAAATTGCTTTTTGGGTCGATTCAAACTCGTCCGTCCTTCCGTTAATATTTCTATTGAAACTTTTTATGCAAAGAACTCGAGGTACTTATATGAAAAAACGAAGTAGGATATATTTCGTATTTCGATTTTTATGGAATTTGGTGGGAATAGTCTACGTACTTAGTAGATTATGTCCTCTAAATTTAATTTAAAGTATTTGTACCTATTTGAAATTTTGCATAAACAGATACTGTGCTAATTTGACGAAATTCTAAGATAAATGAATTAATAAAGTATTTTCTGCTAATTGATGTAAGAATAGTATCACAATATCTTTAAAGTATTAATAAACTGATATTTTAAGTATCACAGCTAAGGAAAATTAAATTGTATTGTCTACAAAAGTTGTAATAACATCTAATCTCGTACGACGAACAATAATCGAGATATATGTAAAGATTTCATACTCATGACCTTTGACTTCTACTAAATATCTCACTATGACTTTTAGTTCTTTATTTACATTTTCTAGATGATGTTGTATACTTGTTTTTATTTTACCGTCTTAAATTCTAAATTTTGGTCAATTTGTCGGTTAATTTGGATAGATTACGTTTACAAATAAGTATTGCTGAAGTTATGAATGTAAAACTGAAATATTTTGTCAAAATTTTTTTAGTTGACCCAGTTTGCTTGCGAAATATCGGTCAACAATTGCACCTTGTCCCCATATTATGCCCTATTCAGAGAATTACTTTATGGCTTAAAAAAGCATGTATAGCGTTGAAATTCAAAAGTTTTTTGGAAATGTATTTTTGTCAAAGGATCGGTATATAATTGACTCTATCCCTCATAAAAAGTCTTCTCAGAAAATGACTTTAAAGCTCACAATGTACTTCAATGTAGCAACAAAATTCAACGTAATCAAGTTTTAAAGGAACTAAAATATCTCTGTCAGATTTTATGAGAATTAGTCCACCATTGACCATACGTCTCATATAAGATCCCCTACAGAAAGTTACTTTAACGCTCATAACTGTCTTCATAAAAGCAGTTTAGCGACAAAATTTAATATAGTTACAAGTTCCACTTCAGAAAATGAATTTGTTATTTTAATGTCCAAATGTAAACAAATAAAAATAATGTTGTTTACTTTTTTCTTAATTTGGTTATTTTTTATTTGGATTTTGGTTAGAAAAAATCGTTGGTTGTGACAACATTGCATTTAATATTCATAACTGGTGTATGGTATCATATGGTTGGTCACGCCAGATATGTTCAGAGTAAGTATACTCTTATCAGAATTACCACAGTGTGTCCCTCTGAGTAAGAACAAAGTCCTCGGCTTATTTGATGGATTCGTACTTCGGTCCACCGGTTACGTCTCTAGGTGCTATTGCCGAATCAACAGAGGCCATCCAATTTTCAGAGATTAGTTAGGTCGGGTACTTCAGCAAAGTGCTTGTACATAGACCGGTCAAATCCAATGTACAACAAGTAAGAGTGTTATATTCGGCCATGCCGAATCTTATATACCCACCATCAAATCATTCTTACTAATAAACTTTGATATTATCGATCTATGTTGAATAATATGACAATATTAATATGAACATCAGGGAAATATTTGGAAGAGGGCCTTTACTAAGGGCTTAAGCATGGACCGTGCTATTCCGAATTAAAAATATTAATTTTGTTTGATCCAATATTTATAACCATAAAATGTTTTTTTGTAAGAGTCGTCCTCGTCGGTTTATATATAATAATTGTTTGTATCTAATGTCGTTGTACTCGTATTTTAATTCAGTCATAAGGTTCAAAGTAATTTTCTGGAGAAATTCAAATTCAGTTAAAAAAATTCAGTTCCTATAAAACTATCATTATTTGGAAGAACTTTTGATCCATACAAGTGAGACTTAAATATGGGTGAGACTTAAATATGGGTCAATTATAGACAGATTTTTATAAACATTATTTGTACATTTGTACATAAATTATGTTCGTAAAATTTCATCGCCTAAGTCGTAATTTTAAGCAACTAATGAGAGTTAAAGTAATTTTACTGAAGTAGTTATTTATCGATCCATCTTCATCAATGTCGGTAGAAAGATTATGCCTACCCTCGTATAAGTGAATTATGGATCGATACTTCTAAAATTTAGAATGATTTTTGTTCATAAAACGTATTAGTCAATTATATATCGATACTTTAAAATTTAGAACGATTTTTGTTCATACAAATATTGTTTATGACACATTTTTGAGCTTTAAAATAATTTTCTAAGGATGATCTTAATAGGGGCATAGTTTAAAGGCTCATACAAACATGTTTATGCGAAATTTCATCGCTGTTGTCGTATTTGAGCGTTACAGCTAGTAACGAGCGTTACTGTCACTACTTGAGGGGTTCCATATTAGAGGGTGGAGTCATTTTCTGAAGGGAACTTTATAAGGGGGATAGGGTTAATTAAAATATAAAATTTTATAAAGATATTTTGGCTCGCACAAAACTTGGTTATGTAGAATTTTACTGGTGTACTCACATTTTTGAGTCATTAATAAGCCTTAAAGTCATTTTCTGAAGGGGAATTTATATGGGCGCATGGTCAATTATAGCCCTATCTATACAAAATCTTACAAAGAGATTTAAGTTCTCATTAAACATGTTTGTGTCGAATTTCACAGCTATTGGTGCATCTCTTAGCCAGTTATGAGCGATAAAGTTATCTTCTGAAGGGGTCCTGATTTGAGGGCTAGGTGAAAACGTGGACCGATATTGCCCACTTTCGATAAGGATCGATCCTTATAAAATTTGATAGGGAGCTCGCACGAAACTTGTTTATGAAAAATTTTACTGCTTTTTGATTCAGTAATGAGTGTTAAAGTCTTTGTCTAAGGGAGACCTTATTAGGGGGTAAGGGTCAGTTATAGACCCATTCTCAAAATTTTAAGAAAATGATTTTAGTTCCTATAAAACTTTTTTATGTCGAATTTTATTGTTATATAAAATGACTTTAGCGCTCATATCTTAGCCAGTTATGAGCGCTAAAGTCATATATGGGGGTAGGGTCAATTATTGACCGATCATAATAAAATTCTCCGAAAAGATTTATGTTCCGATATAATATGTTTGTGCCGAGTTTCACTGCTATTGATGCTTCTCTTAGCTAGTTATGAGCGATTAATTCATTTTCTGAAGGGGACTTTATATGGGGGTAGGGTCAATAATTGACCGATCCTTATAAAATTCAACGAAGAGATTTATGTCCCTATAAAACATGTTTGTGACGAATTACACCGCTATCGATGCTTCTGTTAACCAGTTATGGGCAATAAAGTCATTTTCTGAAGAGGACTTTATATGGGAGGTAGGGTCCATTATGGACCGATCCTTATAAAATTCTTCGAAGAGATTTATGTTTCCATAAAACATGTTTGTGCTGAATTTCACTGCTATTGATGCCAGTTATGGGCGAAAAAGGCCTTTTCTGAAGGGGGCCTTATATGGGGGCTAGGCGAAATCGGGGACCGATATTGCCCATTTTCAGTACCAAACAAACATTAACTATAATTATCTCTTCAAATTTTTAGCTCGCTATTTACTTACATTTGGACTCTATCGTGTTTTCAACAGACAGACAGACGGACGGACATGGAAATATCGTCTTAGAATCTAATAAGGACCTAGAATATATAAACTTTTATGGGTCTTAGACGAATATTTCAATGTGTTACAAACGGAATGACAAAAACAATATACCCCCATCTTTTTTGATGGTGAGTATAAAAATTGCCACCTGAGTTCTTCATTGAAGGATAAATGGGCGATGGTAGACCGTTGTATGTCTTCCGAGTGGATGAAAAAGACCACCGTGGGTAGGGCACCATGCCAGGTACTCACGACAAACACGTCCGTCCAGTTAGCAACGAAAAATAGCAATGGCAGAGAAAATTTTGGGAATTAAGTGGCAACACCACAGGGGAAAAATAAATTGCTTAGCTAATAAAAAATACCATGGAAAACTCAATGGAAAGAGGTGGGAAACACAAAATGTAATGAAGGCTATATATAGTCTTGGAACTATAGTTCCTTGTAAAATTAGATTCCTCTAAAAACGGTCAAAAATCGTTGCTGGTGAACTGTATAGGATCTAGCGAGTGTCGCGCCAAAACCTCCTTGGAATATGGTAGGAGACATGGAAAGGATTGAAAAAATCCTTCCGTGCAAATAATCGGTAGAGCAGATCCTTGAAAAATTGGTTTCCTCCATAATGGTAAGTAAAATCGTTGCTGGTAAACTATATAGGATCTAGCGAGTGTCGCGCCAAAAACTCTTTGGAATATGTTAGGAGACATGGTAAGGATTGAAAAAATCCTTCCGTGCAAAAAATCGGTAGATCAAATCCTTGGAAAATTGGCTTCCTCCAAAATGGTCAGTAAAATCGTTGCTGGTAAACTGTATAGGATCTAGCGAGTGTCGCGCCAAAAACTCTTTGGAATATGTTAGGAGACATGGTAAGGATTGAAAAAATCCTTCCGTGCAAAAAATCGGTAGATCAAATCCTTGGAAAATTGGCTTCCTCCAAAATGGTCAGTAAAATCGTTGCTGGTAAACTATGTAGGATCTAGCGAGTGTCGCGCCAAAAACTCCTTGGATTATGGTAGGAGACATGGTAAGGATTGAAAAAATCCTTCCTTGCAAAAAATCGGTAGAGCAAATCCTTGGAAAATTGGCTTCCTCCAAAATGGTCAGTAAAATCGTTGCTGGTAAACTATGTAGGATCTAGCGAGTGTCGCGCCAAAAACTCCTTGGATTATAGTAGGAGACATGGTAAGGATTGAAAAAATCCTTCCGTGCAAAAAATCGGTAGAGCAAATCCTTGGAAAATTGGCTTCCTCCAAAATGGTCAGTAAAATCGTTGCTGGTTAACTGTATAAGATCTAGCGAGTGTCGCGCCAAAAACTCCTTGGATTATAGTAGGAGACATGGTAAGGATTGGAAAAATTCTTCCCTGCACTCTATATCAAACAAAGTCTACAAGTTTAAAATTGTAAATGGCGAAAGTCGACCTTTCATGCATACATTGCCAAAAGTCGACTTTTCATACATTCAGTATCGAAAGTCGACTTTTCACACATTCTGTACCGAAAGTCGACTTTTCATTCCTCCAGTGCCGAAAGTCGAAAAGTTGAATTTTTGTTTTTACGTAAAAACAAAAATTCAACTTTTCGACTTTCGCAACTATAGTACTATAGTTGCTCAATATCAGTATTGTCTTTAGTCTATGTCTATATATGAACAAGTAGGAAAGTATAGTCGGGCATGGCCGACCATATGATACCCTACACCATGAGTATATTTTTACAATTTTTACTTTTATAAAATTTTTATTTTTTGTAAAGAAACTTTTATGTTGAATATTACCATAATTCCAAAAATTTAAGCCATTTATTGATAAAAAAACTAATATTTCTAAATGAGGCTTTATATAGGTCAAATATGGACCGATCCTCGGTAAATTTGGGAAAAGGATATATTTCTAAATAACAGTTAGTTTGTTGAGTTTCCTTGCGATACAAATGGTTACAAGTCAATTTTAGACGTTTAAGTCATTTTTGAAGGGGGGTTTGTATGGGGGCTAGGGTCAAATATAGGCCGATCCTTACGAAAATCATCATCATCTATACTTATATAAAACTTATTTGTGCGAATTTTTAAAGAGATAGCAGAATATTTGACGTAATTATAGCATAAAATGTTCAAATCGGGAGGTACGGTTGTATGGGGGCT
The DNA here is from genome assembly GCF_022045245.1 of Lucilia cuprina. Lineage (NCBI taxonomy): Eukaryota > Metazoa > Arthropoda > Insecta > Diptera > Calliphoridae > Lucilia > Lucilia cuprina. Next base: position 12,861,272 of record NC_060949.1, on the reverse strand, counting down.
AGATGAAATAATGGACCGATTTCAACCATTTTCAATAGGCTTCGTCCTTGTGCCAAAAAACATGCTTGGTCCAAATTTCATCAAATTATCTTGAAAATTGCGGCCTGTACCTTGCGCACAAGGTTTACATTGACAGCCAGCCAGCCAGCCGGACAGACGGACGGACGGATGGACGGACGGACATGTCTTAATCGACTCAAAAAATGATTCTGAATCGATCGGTATACTTTAAGTTGGGTATTGGACCAATATTTTTGTATGTTACAAACATCAGCACAAACGTATAATACCCTCCCCACTATAGTGGTGTAGGGTATAAAAATGTCTATCACAACCAGTGTTGCCATTTTAGCACTTTCAGTGCTAGATTTAGCATTTTGCATCATGAAAATGCATTGAAGTTTTTTAAAATTATGCTAAATGCTTTTTAGCATAATTTTCTTAATAAAAAAAAATAAATAATATTTCTATGTTTTCTATTAAAAATTAAGTATAGTTTAACTGATAAAAATATTTTATCGGTGAAAATGCATTTAATGAATTTGTCTATTTCTTTGTTGTCATTACTCGTTTCGAAATCGTATTTAAACTGAATTTTTATGTTCAATAATACAAATTCGAAAAGAATTGATTCGAAATGCATGGTGTTAAGTGGCCTTAATCATAAGCAAATTTTAATTCTATACAAGTTTTATAAATAAAATTTTGTATAGAATTTTAGTATTAAAAATCTTTAACAAAATAAAATGTTGTTTATGAATATATAACTAATTATATTGAAAATGAAATAAGATCATTAGAAAAATATCAAAATGAAAATAACATTGAAGATATAGTACCGAAATATTGGAGTCATGCACTACATAATCAGTATTTTAATAAAAACTAGAAAAAACAATTTATACTGTTTTGTAATATTAAAAAAACTTTAGCGCTTTTTTTCTTCTGTAGAACATTTTAGCACAACACTTAACAAAACATTGGCAGAACAACAAAAAATTAATGTAAAAATCTAAGTGAAAAAGGCAATTTACATTTTCAGAACTACATTTTTAAAAGTAATGATATAATTAATAATTATATCAAAACTTTCGATGCTTATAACTCTCGGAACTTAATATGGAAGAGAAGTATATTTTTTTATTTAAATCAAATTCATTTTATTAATAATAATAAACATTAAAATTACATTAAAGTTACATTAAGCATTTAGCATAATTTTAAAAAACTTCAATGCATTTTCATGATGCAAAATGCTAAATCTAGCACTGAAAGTGCTAAAATGGCAACACTGGTTGTGATAGACATTTTTCATATATAGACATAGACTAAAGACAATACTGATATTGAGCAACTATAGTACTATAGTTGCGAAAGTCGAAAAGTTGAATTTTTGTTTTTACGTAAAAACAAAAATTCAACTTTTCGACGTTCGGCACTGGAGGAATGAAAAGTCGACTTTCGGTACAAAATGTGTGAAAAGTCGACTTTCGATACTGAATGTATGAAAGGTCGACTTTTGGCAATGTATGCATGAAAGGTCGACTTTCGCCATTTACAATTTTAAACTTGTAGACTTTGTTTGATATAGAGTGCAGGGAAGAATTTTTCCAATCCTTACCATAATCCAAGGAGTTTTTGGCGCGACACTCGCTAGATCCTATACAGTTTACCAGCAACGATTTTACTGACCATTTTGGAGGAAGCCAATTTTCCAAGGATCTGCTCTACCGATTTTTTGCACGGAAGGATTTTTTCAATCCTTACCATGTCTCCTAACATATTCCAAAGAGTTTTTGGCGCGACACTCGCTAGATCCTATACAGTTTACCAGCAACGATTTTACTGACCATTTTGGAGGAAGCCAATTTTCCAAGGATCTGTTCTACCGATTTTTTGCACGGAAGGATTTTTTCAATCCTTACCATGTCTCCTAACATATTCCAAAGAGTTTTTGGCGCGACACTCGCTAGATCCTATACAGTTCACCAGCAACGATTTTACTGACCATTTTGGAGGAAGCCAATTTTCCAAGGATCTGCTCTACCGATTTTTTGCACGGAAGGATTTTTTCAATCCTTACCATGTCTCCTAACATATTCCAAAGAGTTTTTGGCGCGACACTCGCTAGATCCTATACAGTTCACCAGCAACGATTTTACTGACCATTTTGGAAGAAGCCAATTTTCCAAGGATCTGCTCTACCGATTTTTTGCACGGAAGGATTTTTTCAATCCTTACCATGTCTCCTACCATATTCCAAGGAGTTTTTGGCGCGACACTCGCTAGATCCTATACAGTTCACCAGCAACGATTTTGTGACCGCTTTTAGAGGAATCTAATTTTACAAGGAACTATAGTTTCAATACTATATATAGTCTTCATTACATTTTGTGTTTCCCACCTCTTTCCATTGAGTTTTCCATGGTATTTTTTATTAGCTAAGCAATTTATTTTCCCCTGTGGTGTTGCCACTTAATTCCCAAAATTTTCTCTGCCGTTGCCATTTTTCGTTGCTAACTGTACGGACGTACGACAAACTTATTTATACTTTTCTCACGAATGTTAAGGGTATAATTATCAGCTGATTAAATAACACCTTGTTTCAACATTTACGCTATAACAGCTGACGGATGTTGTATAAATTATTCAGTAGAACAAAAGTATATATGGGAAATTTTATATCAAGTGACCCAACTCAAAAAATTGATTTTGATAAAATTTTTAACATGGTTAGTACAATTGGATAGTTGGAGAAAAAAATTGCAGCTTTTTCGGTCAAATTTGGGCAATCTGGTCATACAGGGTTTTAATCAAATTCACCTAGCAAAAAGGAGTTCACGTATCAATTTATAATTTGTTTCTAAAATGTTGTTTTATTTTTTAAATAGACCTTTTTTGCTCAAAAAAAAATCTTATACAATTTCCTTAAAGGTCTTTTGGAACTTCTTTGTGTTTCCGAACGGAAGATCATGCAAGATGGATCAGTCGATTTAAGTTTATATTTTGATCTGGATGATAATTAAAACGAAATTAAATTATGCAATAAACAAAATAAATTAATAAACTAAATTAATAAATAAATATAAAATCCATAAAATAAAACAAATTAAAATTTAAATACTTTTTTAATTTATCAGCCATTTTCTTGATGCGTGTTTGCCGTCCGTTTGGACATCAAATATTACAGTGATGCTTATTTTGTTCTAAATACGTTTACAATGTTGTAAAGTGATGCATTTTCGAACGTGCTGCTCAGAAATGCAGGCTCATTTGAATAAAACCCTGTATGACCAAATTGTCTAAAGTGTGCTCCTTCTAATTCCGGCAGATCTCGATAGAAAGTGCTGATTTGTTTCTAGCTTACTATCCAATAGTACTTACCTTGGTGCAAACTTCATACAAATCGAAAGACATATTTTTAAAAGTTTTGTGAAATAAATTTTGTTATAAATGAAAGAAAAATTTGATCTAAATAACGCGTTCTGTGTCATTTGCAGCTTTTAAATGGCGAAAAGTTTTAATAACGTGAATCGCATTATAATAGTGATGAAATGGAAATGTTTTAAAGGCAGTTTTGAATACATTCTTAATGGTATGAATTTATTTAGAATTATTTATTGCTTGGAAAATAAAATAATGGTGGTTTACGAATAAGAATAGAATTGCTATATCTATATATATAAAATTCTAACGTTACTGACTGACTGACTGATTGACTGATTCATCATCGCACAGCCTAAACGGTTAAAGCTAAATAGCTGAAATTTGGACAGGGGGTTGGTCTCCAACCAAATAGATCCACTAAGACGGGATTTTTGGAAATTCGAATGTTTAGGGGGTAAAAAAGGGTAAAAACGGGTAAAATCGGAAACCTCATATCTCCTAAACTAGAAAAAATACAAAAGTAGTTTAAAGCTTATCGTCGTTCATATAAAAATATGCGGACAGGTGTCTGGTACTTTTTTCAATTTCGGCCCCTTTAGGGAATAAAAGGGTAAAAACTGTACTTTGGTACTTTTTTTGCACCCCATGTATCTTTTAAACCAGTAAACATTCAAACAATATTTTTGACTCCTTCATAACTTTACGAAAAAATAAAAATATAAATTTAGTACTTTTTGGTTATTCGGATGTTTAAGGGGTGAAAATTGTACCTATTTTTGGTACTTTTTTCATAAAACATTGATTTTGGTTTATAAACTTATACATATAAATACGTAATAACTGGCTCTCACTCCCACACGATGTTGCAACATTTTGGAATAGAATTTTTATTTCGTTAATGGGTAGAAAAAAAGTACCAAAAGGGGTAAAAACTGGAAATTTGATTTTATTCAAACACAATGATCCAGTTTAGATAAAATTTTTAGATTTAGAAACACTAAATATGCTAATGAGGTGTTATTTGGAACCCCGGCAACAAGTGATATTTGTTGGTACTTTTTCATTCTCCATCTGGTACCTTTTGAGTTTTCTTTGATATTGAAATCGAAACATGAAATTAATATTAAAGGGACTTTTCGGTATTTTTTCGTTCTACACTATAAAAGGGGGCTTTTTGGTACTTTTTCGTACTTCGACTGGTACTCTTTGAGTTTTCTATTAAATTTAACCTAGAAACATGAAATTAAGCATGTAGAGCCCGAAGTAAATGAGAATCTATAAAAGGGGACTTTTTGGTACTTTTTCGTTCTACAAAAGGTACTTTTTGAGTTTTCTTTAAAATTTAACTTAGAAAAAATAAATTCAGCATGTAGAGCCCGGAGTAAATGAGAATCTATAAAAGGGGCATTTTTGGCACTTTTTCCTTCTTCAAAAGGTACTTTTTGAATTTCCTATAATATTGAACCTAGAAACATGAAATTAAGTATGTAGAGGATAGATTAAGTGAGAAACTATAAAAGGGACTCTTGGTACTTTTTCGTTCTTCAAAAGGTACTTTTTGGATTTTTGTATAATTTTGAACCTAGAAACGTGAAAAGCCCGGAGTAAGTGACAACCCAACAACCCATAAACAGGGACCTTTTGGTACTTTTTCGTTCTTCAAAAGGTACCTTTTGAAATTTCCATAATATTGAAACATGAAATTATGTATGTAGAGCCCGGATTATGTGGGAACCTATAAAGGGGACTTTTTGGTACTTTTTCGTTCTTCAAAAAGTACTTTTTGAAATTTCTATAATATTGAACCTAGAAACATGAAATTAAGCATGTAGAACCCAGATTATGTGAGAGCCTATAAAAGGGGACTTTATGATACTTTTTCTTTCTTTAAAAAGTACTTTTTGAATTTTCTATAATATTGAACCTAGAAATATGTAATTATGTATGTATAGCCCGGATTAAGTGAGAACCCATAAAGGGGGACTTTTTGGTACCTTTCTGTTCTTCGCCTGGTAGTTTTTGAAATTTCTATAATACTGAACCTAGAAACATCTAATTAAGTATGTAGAGCCCGGATTAAGTGACAACCCATAAAAGGGTACTTTTTGGTACTTTCGTTCTTCAAAAATACTTTTTGAAATTTCTATAATGTTGAATCTAGAAACATGAAATTAAACACGTAGAGCCTGGATTATGTGAGAACCTTTAAAAGAGGACTTTTTGGTACTTTTTCGTTCTTTAAAAGGTACTTTCTGAATTTTCTATAATACTGAACTAGAAACATGTAATTATGTATGAATGGCCTGGATTAAGTGAGAACCCATAAAAGGGAACTTTTTCGTTCTACAAAAGGTACTTTTTGAAATTTCTATAATTTTGAATCCAGAAACATGAAATTAAGCATATATGTCCCGGATTAAGTGAGAACCTATAGGGACTTTTTGGTACATTTTCGTTCTTCAAAAGGTACTTTTTAAAATTTCTATAATATTGAACCTAGAAACGTGAAATTAAGCATATAGAGACCGTAGTAAATGAACCAATGAAAGGGGAGTTTTGGGTACTTTTTTGCTCCTCAAAAAGTATTCCTTGAAATTTCTATAATATTGAACATAGAAACATGAAATTGAGTATGTAGAGCCAGGATTAAGTGGGAACCCATAAAGGGGGCTTTTTGGTACTTTTTCGTTCTTCAAAAGGCATTACAATTAGCGATCTAAAGAAACAAATATTATTAAGAATTAATACATTAAATAAAAACTAATTTAAATTTTAATATATATTTCATTTTCCTTTTTCTATATAAAACAGTTTTAAACCATTATTAAGTTAATAATCTTTTTTGGACATCTATATATAAAAGAGTAGCGTTACTGACTGACTGATACATCATCGCACAGCCCAAACGGCTGAACCTAGAATCATGAAATTTTGACAGTAGATGTGTTTTTGGTTATGTAGATCCACTAAGGAGCGATTTTTGAAAATTTGCACATTTACGGGTAAAAAGGGGAAAATGGGTAAAACAGGTTTTCTTAAATATCTATATAATTCTAACGTTGCTGACTGATTGACTGATTCATCATCGCACAGCCTAAACGGTTAAAGCTAAAGAGCTGAAATTTGGACAGGGGGTTGGTCTCCCACCAAATAGATCCACTAAGACGGGATTTTTGGAAATTCGAATGTTTAGGGGGTAAAAACGGGTAAAATCGGTAACCTCATATCTCCTAAACTAGAAAAAATACAAAAGTAGTTTAAAGCTTATCGTCGTTCATATAAAAAATATGCGGACATGTGTCTGGTACTTTTTTCAATTTCGGCCCCTTTAGGGAATAAAAGGGTAAAAACTGTATTTTGGTACTTTTTTGCACCCCATATATCTTTTAAACCAGTAAACATTCAAACAATATTTTTGACTCCTTCATAACTTTACGAAAAAATAAAAATATAAATTTAGTACTTTTTGGTTATTTTGGTACTTTTTTCATAAAACATTGATTTTGGTTTATAAACTTATACATATAAATACGTAATAACTGGCTCCCACTACGATGTTGCAACATTTTGGAATAGAATTTTTATTTCGTTAATGGGTAGAAAAAAAGTACCAAAAGGGGTAAAAACTGGAAATTTGATTTTATTCAAACACAATGATCCAATTTAGATAAAATTTTTAGATTTAGAAACACTAAATATGCTAATGAGGTGTTATTTGGAAACCCAGTACCAAGTGATATTTTTTGGTACTTTTTCATTCTCCATCTGGTAGTTTTTGAGTTTTCTTTGGTATTGAAATCGAAACATGAAATTAATAATAAAGAGACTTTTCGGTACTTTTTCGTTCTACACAGGTATTTTCTTGAGTTTTCTTTAAAATAAACCTAGAAGCATGAAATTAAGCATGTAGAGCCCGGAGTAAGTGAGAATCTATAAAAGGGGACTTTTTGGTACTTTTTCGTACTTCGACTGTTACTTTTTGAGTTTTCTATCAAATTTAACCTAGAAACATGAAATTAAGCATGCATAGCACGTAGTAATTGAGAATCTATAAAAACGGACTTTTTGGTACTTTTTCGTTCTACAAAAGGTACTTTTTGAGTTTTCTATAAAATTTAACATAGAAAAATTGGATTTTTGTATAATATTGAACCCAGAAACATGAAATTAAGCATGTAGAGCCCGGAGTAAATGAAAATCTATAAAAGGGGACTTTTCGTTCATCAAAAGGTACTTTTTGAATTTTTCATAATATTGAACCTAGAAACATGAAATTAAGTATGTAGAGCCTGGATTAAGTGAAAACATATAAAAGGGGACTTTTTGATACCTTTTCGTTCTTCAAAAGGTACTTTTTGTGTTTTTTATAATATTGATCCAAGAAACATGAAATTAAGCATGTGGAGCCCGGAGTTATTTAGAATCCATAAAAGCAATCAGGGACTTGAGTGAATGAAAATTTAAACTGGAATATTTTCTGGTACTTTTTGAATTTTCTATAATATTGAACTTAGGAACATGAAATTAAATAAAATAGGTCCTTTGGTACTTTTTCGTACTTCACTGGTACTTTTAGATCTTTCTAAAATATTGAATATATAAACATAAAATTAAACACGCAGTATCCCAATTGAACGAAAATTGAAAAAGCATACTCCGGTACTTTTTTGTTCTTTTACTAATACTTTTTCGAATTTTCTATAATATTGAACCTAAAAACATTAAATTGGACATGTAGCTTCCTGATTGTATAAAAATCTTTATGCGATTTTTTTGGTTTCTGGTTAAAAATTAAACATGCGTCATCCTGATTTAATGAAAATATATAAAAAGGCACTGTCTGGTACTTGTTCGTTCTTCAACTGTTTTTTCTAATTTTCTGTAATATTGAGACTAAAATCATAAAATCAAACTTAAAGAGTTCTCTAAAAGGGGAATTTTTGATATTGCAGATATATATATATATATATATATATACATTTACAATAATGATATTTATTTTATTCCATTACGATGAGGGTAGCGAAGCACACTGGGTATAGCTAGTACTGTATAAAGTTTTATAAAAATTGTATGTTAATGTAATTTTTTGCTGAATCGAATTAAACAGTGTGTTGTGTTTAATGCTTTCTACTTGTAAAAAAATTTATTTTATTTGTTTATATTTTATTAGTTTTTTATTAATATGAAGCACTTTTATTATTTTTTATTTGTTAAACATTTACATATATACATGTGTACATACATAAATACATTTATTTTTTGTTGTCTTTGTAAATAATGTGAAATGAAAATGTAAATAAAAACTTATATACTAAATATACATATGCATATGTGGTTATTATTGCATAAGGAATACCTTTAGAATTATTTATTATTCTATTTAAAAAAGCATCCCCATTTTTTGAAAATATTTTTAGGAATTAGTTAAATTTTTTATAAAAAATCTTTAAAACTAATTTATCTGGTGGTACTGTACATTGTATGTACAAATATTCAGAAAATTCCCAGAAATGCAAAAAGAACTACAAAAATATGCAAATAAAGACTACCCAAGTATTCAAAACATTAGTTTTTGAGCTATTATCTACATGGGAAATTTTAAAATATGCTGTTTTTCTGGATTCATCTTAGCTCATAATTCCTGTCATTCAAAAGAGAGGAAACAGTATTTAACACTGTTCAACAGCATTTTTTACACACGAACCAAGCCATATACATACGAAAGCAAATAAATATGTGGTTTTCATTTTTTGATCGTTTATAATCTATAAAGGACTTTAAAACTGTATGTACATACAATTTTCACCGTATTACAAAAATATGGGTATTATCCTTTATTATCCTTCAAAATTTTATAATTTTTTTTTTCAAAAAATATATTTTAAAAAATATATTAGAATGGGGTATATCTCCTTCAAATTTGCTGTTCATATCTGTATTTGTATAAGTTTTATTAATTTTTTTTAATTATCCCAGATAATAAGTTTTTCACATCAGAAAACGTCAAAGGTTTTCTTAGCTAAAATAATATGAATAAAAATATGAAATTTGACAATATGAAACGATGTTTCATTTTCTCTACGGTGAGAAAAAATATTTTTTTTGGGACATTTATTTTTTAAACTTAGGAGATTTCATGGACGCCTCGTCAAACCTAAAAGAGTCATATTGTCAATAGACATAACTTCAAATTTTTAAAGTGTCATTATGTCCATGGTCTTTGTGATAATAATAAAACATATGTTTGTAGAATTTAAGAAAGTGGTACTCTTATCCAGAATTGGCGAAGAGACTATACACTCCGGTGTATTTGGAATACTAGTTATACCATTCTCATGGACATTGAGACTCGTATGACGCTATGAAACTCATTTGTTTGACATAACGTTCATGGCGTTGTGACCAGCCACCATAAAATAAAGTTGTTTTTAACTTTTAAGTGATATTCCATGGTAAATATACAAAATATTTCCAACAAACAAATTTATACCCTACACCACTTTAATGGAGAGGGTATATTAGGCTTGTGCTGATGTTTGTAACATATTCGTCCTATACCACCATTAAAGTATACCAATCGGCTTAGAGTCGTTTTCTGATATGTCCGTCCGGTTGGCTGTCCATGTAAAGGTACAGGTCGCAATTTTCAAGATAATTTGGCACACACCCTTTTTTGATCCAAGGACGAAGCCTACGAAGCGATGAAATTTAGCACAAATAAATATTATATAAATATATTCACAAAACTTTATCGGGCTTGGTCCATATTTGCCTCTAGCCCCCATATAAAGCCTCTTTTAGAAAATTCAATGTTCATTTATAAATTGTTTAAATGAATCGGAACAATGAATTATTATAAGGAATAAATCACATATTCATAACTGAGACATTTTCTGAAGGGGAGTTTGTGTATAAAAATTAGTAGTGTCATTTATCGTTTTTTAAAACTAAGCTTTGCAGGTTTTTTCATAATAGAACATTTAACGTAATTATGAGTCTAAAGGGCCGATTCGGGCCGAAATAACTGACCTATTTCAACCTTGAGCCAAGAAAAGAGTATGTTCATATTTCATTAAATTATCTTGGAAATTGCGACCTGTAGCGTGCGCACAAGGTTTACATGGACACACAGGCAGACGGACATAGCTAAATCGACTCAGAAAGTGATTCTGAGCCTATTGGTATACCTTACGGTGGGTCTAGAATAAATATTTTTTGGTGTTATAAACATCAGCACAAACGCATTATAGCCTGTCTACTATGGTGGTGTAGAGTATAATCATGAAATTTTTCAGTCAGAAAATCAATATTATTCAATTTAACATAAATATATTAAAAAAAACTTGACTACAAACAAGTTAGAAATTATAGTCGGACGAGGCCGTCAATATAATATCCTACATCTGCTGCAAAAAGCAAAATGTACATTAGTTTTCATAATAAATCTTTTAAGTTTTATTGTACCTTGTCTCATGCTTAAGTCATTTATTGTTGAATTAAACTGTGTCAAATTTTGAAGGGGGCTTAATATGGGCTAGGGTCAAACGAGGCCCTATAACTATAAAGTCATGAGGGTCATCAAGGCTAGCATAGAACTAGGTTTTCAACTTTTTGTCGACATACGAGTATATTAAACGTAATTATGAACTTAAAAGTCCTATTCTAGGTGAGATAATAGACCGATGTTAACCATTTTCGACAGGCTTCGTCTACGGTACCATAGAAGATCATGTGTAAAATTTCATTAAATTATCTCTAAAATTGCGACTTGTAGTTTAATTACAAGGTTTACAAGCCCTATTCGAAAGTTAAGTTGTAAGGGGGTATATTTGAAATAATGGAATAATATTATTGTGCGTTACAAACATCAGCAAAAACCCAATGGTGTAGGTTATAAAAACAAGTATTATTGCTATATTCGACTTTGCCGAATCGTATATGCCCTTCGCCATAGTGTATTTTAAACATATTAATTTTATAAATTTTAAATTTTTACCCGACTATATTATTATTACACCAAAAGCAAAACAAATGGAACAACAACAAGAAAAATTTGTTGAGAAACTTTTGATTTTGTGTGTGGGAGAAAGAGATGGTTGATATTTCTTCCTCTTTCTCCCACACACAAAAATCAAAATTTTCCCAAAAAAATATTCCTAGTGCGAACCAGTACGAATTATTCTAATCTTTCATTCGATACCTATATTGACCTATTAGACCAAACCAAATTTTAGCTAATTTCAAAGTTTAAAGTCCTTTTAAAGAAAGAAACGATCAGAAAATAAAAAACTAAAAATAGTTATACTACATTTTAGGTATGTAGTTTCCAACGTATATTGTCTTGCTCATGTGTCCAACAATTTTTTCCACTTTGTTGTACGGTGTAACAAATTCTTCAATACAAAATTGTAATACATTTTTTTAAATGCAACCTTAATTTTTCATTGGAAAATGCATAATTTTAATTGTTTAATCAATTATTCGAAACATTTCGTGTGCGTCTTTATTAAACCGAATCCCCTTATTCACCGACCATATCAACAAGGCAACCAACACAAGTTATTACTATTATTGCCATATCACATTTATATTTTTTTCTAACCAACTTGTCATTAAAATTGTTTGTTTATATTTTTATATATATGTTTTGTTTTTGATTCAGTGATTCGTATCTAATTCATTGTGTATGTGTATAATAATGTGTTTTAACAGTGGCAGGAACAAACGAAATCATCCGTTACAAAAAAATCAGTTCAAGAAATGTCAGCGACTACAGTCCAAAAATTGTCATCATCTTCTTTTGCTGGGAAGCAGAGTGTGTTGTCTATTTTAGGCTCTAATGGTGATAAAATGACCATCGATGGCACGGTGATGGCGTCGCAGTCGTTATCACCATCTCCAATAATTACCAGCCCTCTATCAACAGACAATGGAAGTGGCATCAATACTACTAGTCTTCAAAGTGAATTTTCAGCCATGAAAGTCAAGGATGAGCAGGGTAATGAAATTGGCGAAATTGTGCAACAAAAACAGGAACAGCAATCTTTACAAGCTTCGTCAGCTGTAACGTCTTTAGGAACATCGTCTGTAAAACAAGTTTCTTCAACTGCATCATCATCTGTTGTACAACAACAACAATCAGCTACATCCCTTGTTACTAAAGCCCAAGAAACTTCATCTTCGGTGAGTTCCTCATCATTTACATCAACAAAGAAACAAGAAATTGTATCATCCAGTACCAGATCGTTGACGTCCATTAAATCTTCACAGTCCATTGAAAAAGTTATGAAGTCTTCTGCATCAGCCGTTGTGGTTGAGGACCAAGAATTTTGAAATATAGTACTGTTAAGAGTACCAAAAAAAGACATGTTTCAATTTTTTTTTATTTTTTCTCTTGTATCATATTTAAAATGCCATTAAAATATGCGTTTTGAAATCTCTTCAGCAGCATATATATTTATATATGTAATCTTTTTACTATTTGAATGATTTATTTATTAAATGTTTACTTAATTTCACATCAAACAGAACCGTAAATAACTTAAGAGAGTATTTATTATCACAAATCTTGTCACCTGGTAGACGGTCTTATGTCCAACATATGTTATGAGTATTGTAGTAATAATAATAATAAAATATCTGTTGCAATCAGAAAGATTTTTCTGCCGAATTTAATTTTTATATCGTCAAAATAGAATCAAACAATTACACTGTAAGTATGTCAATAAGACACAAAAAAACGCGGAGGAACCTTAACTTATTTTTGAATAGTAGAATCTAGTGGCATACTCCGTTTGGGTCAAAATCGAGAGATATTACATTTTAAAATATGAACTGTTTCTGAGGTGATTATTTTCTTTTTTAATTATTAAAAAGGTTTTTATGCATAGACACACGAACTAATTATAAAAAGCTAAACATAATGCAAAATTAATTCAAATGAACTCTAGTTTCACATACTTATTTACTTTTCTATACGTGAAACTTTTTATATCCTGCGGAGGATATATTAGGTTTGTGTTGATTTTTGTAACGCACAATTATATATTGTTTCAAATTTTGTAGATAATTCAATGAAATTTGGTACATGATCTTCTATTTTCCCAGGAATAAGTCTTCAGAAAATGGTAAAGATCGATCCATTATTTCAAATAGGCCCCATACATCTAAATAGGGTTTGTAAACCTTGTAATCAAACTACTGGTCGCAGTTTTATAGAAAATTCAATAAATTTAAGTTCATAATTATGTTTAATATACTATTATCTCAACAATCTATATTAACCTTGACGACCCTATATAAAGCCCTCTTCAAAATTTTGACTTAAAAATCCAAAATTTTTTTACAATAAATGGCGTAAGTATGTAAGAGGTACAATTTAACTCAAATGCTTTATTATAAAAACTGAATCAAATTTTATTTTTGTCAATACCCACCTTAAAGTCCGTCCGTTCGTCTGTCCGGCTGGCTGGCTGGCTGTCCATGTAAACCTTGTGCGCAAGGTACAGGCCGCAATTTTCAAGATAATTTGATGAAATTTGGACCAAGTATGTTTTTTGGCACAGGGACGAAGCTTATTGAAAATGGTTGAAATCGGTCCATTATTTCACCTAGCCCCCATACAACCGTACCTCCCGATTTGAACTTTTTATGCCATAATTACGTCAAATATTCTATTATCTCTCTAAAAATTGGCATAAATAAGTTTTACATATGTATAAATGACACTGCAGATTTTCGTAAGGATCGGCCATTATTTGACCCTAGCCCCCATACAAACCCCCCCTTCAAAAAATGTCTTAAACGTCTAAAATTGACTTGTAACCATTTGTATCGCAATGAAACTCAACAAAACTAACTGTTATTTAAAAATATATCCTTTTCCCAAATTTACCGAGGATCGGCCCAATTTGACCTATATAAAGCCTCATTTAGAAATTTTAGTTTTTTTAAATAAATTGCTTAAATATTTTGGAAAAATATTCAACATAAAAGTTTCTTTATAAAAAGTAAAAATTTTAAAAATATACTCATGGTGTAAGGTATTATATGGTCGACCATGTCCTACTATACTTTCCTACTTGTTTTACATTGTGAAAGGTTAAAACAACAAAAATGTATGACTGTTTTACATACATATACATGTATGTTTTTCATATGCATGTACATACAGTGAATCAATTAGGTAATTTGCCTATGCAAAATTTTATAAATCTTTTTTTGTTTTGTAAATCATATAAAATGTAAAATCGTGATATTATTTAACGAAGTTTTTAATAAAATGAGAACGTATTGTTAATTTTTTAGGTCAATAAAGTTTTTTGCTTTTTTAGAGTTTTTTATGTTATTTTTTCAATATTGCTGCATTATTTTATAAAATTTCATATTTTTATTACTCCTATATATTAGAATAATATTTTTAGATATTTTAGTAGTTAAAACGACTCTTCTTGGACATTTCTTAACTGATTTATTATTCCATATACCTATAAGAATTTATCAATATTTGACTTAATATGAAATCTATCGTTTCTTTGATTAAATTTCGAATATAATAAGTAATTTTGAATTGGATACATGATATATTAGATAATCAATGGATTTGGACCTAGAACAAATGTTTAGTCAGGTATATCTATATATTATAACAAAAATAATCTAGGTTTTTGGTCATTTTGTATTGATAAACAAAAACTACATTACGGAAACCCCATTATACTGGGGGTACTGTGTAAATTTTATTTAGAATTGTAGAATATTGATTCTTATTCAATAAATCTAACACTAAGTACCATCCTAGCCACTCTGAGTATGGGGACATCACCATATACACTATAAAACTATTACATGATAAAATCCTCATTTTCAACCTCATATTTTAAATGCTTTATTTTATGAATAAGATACAGTGGGCCTATTAGGATCTGGACAGTTATTCTTGATTTGGGTTCTAACTATATATAAGTGTATATATTAGCTAAAAATGTTTGCTTTTGTTGACCTTAGGGTATGATAACCACCTCTATTTTAAAATATTTAAATTAGGTATTTTTCCTGCACTACACGACAGTTTACTTTACATTGGTTCCAAGCATCCTAAGGTCTGTTTAGAGGTCTGAATTAAAACATAGTGTTCGTATATGGATTTTAGATAAGATAAATCCGGAGTCCAATGGTTTTCCATGGACTTTAACTGCACCTCCCTATGGCAGTTAAAGATTTTGAAGCACTACTCAGTGCGTTTTTTCTAATAATTCTTTGGATCATTTCATCAATTATTCTATTTAATATTTTTTAATGTTATTGATTAAGCATCTCATAATTATATTTCATTGAATTACACTTGTTCTAGAAATATAAACAAATTTTTATATCGAAATTTTCCCATTATTATAAACATTATATAAGCATTTTTAAGGCAAATAACATCACATTTTTAAACAATGAGGATATGATTTTTGCAAATTACAATTGAAAAATACTTAAATACTACAATAAATTCCAAAAAGGAATTAAAACATAATTTGAAAAAACCCAACGAAATTAACCGAAATTCTCAATATGCAAAATACTTTATTGCCATGCAAATTCTGATGAAGAATAATAAAATGCAACAACAAATGCAAAAAAAATTGTATTTTAATATTTTTTTTCTTGGTTTTCCCATTTTACACAATCTCTATTTTTTCCAATTTTATTTATTAACAAAAATCTAATTTCTCTTAAAAAAAGGTAGGCAAAAAACTTTGTTGATTCACTGTATGTCTGGTAGCGTCAAAAATTGGTACTTTTGTGCATAAAAACTAATTTTTGGCTATTTTAATGCGAAAATATTTTCGATTTAGCATTCTAAAATGACACAAATATGTATAATCCAAGGTTCGTTACGAAAGTTGGAACAAAACTGGTATCAAAAATTGGGAAAAGGTAGAAAAGCAGATTTTTTGTATATTTCTATTTAGCTATCTAATATGTGAGAAATTTTTATTAGCAAAGTTCTGTTGCTAAAATTTGGTCAGGTAAAAAATATTTTCCAAAATAAGTAAAATTGTTTTCCACATTTCGTAATCAAGTGGTCTAGTACACGTTAATAGCCTGGGGAAATTTTAATAACTTTTACGCGTAAGCTGTATGTATGTATGTATGTATGTATGTATGTATGTATGTATATATATATGTATGTGTGTATATAGAACTGGATTCTAAAAATTTAACACGAAGGACTTCATATTTATGCAAACATTTTGGTAAAAAACGGACTTCTTTTAGGCTATTCCTGGTCTGCAAAACTACCTTAAGTGTATTATAGGAGGTATATGTATAAATTTCGAAATAATCTAAAAATTCTAAAATGGACTAATCTATTTTTAAAAATTTTTTGTATAAAGAAACATTTTTGACAATTTCAACTCCTATTTTCACTAAAAGCGAAAATAATATGCCTCTTAAACCCACTAAAATTTTTTGTGAACTAAAAATATTCTACAAATATTTTAAAATTATTTTTCCCTTAATTAACCCAAAATTACGGAATTTTTTAGACCCATTTCAAAATAATCAAATATATTTTATTTTTTTAAATTATACTAAGGTCAGAATTTTCAATCGCTATTAGGGAACTGAGGACCATTCAAAAAATAATATTTTTTTACTCTTGTCCAGTACACTATATTGTACATGAAGAACTTTGACAGGGATAATTGGCAATACAATACAATTTAATTCACATTTTAAAATTTTAACATTATTAGCGTTTGGAAAAATCGGTGAACTTTCAATTATTTGCGTGACATCTCCCATATAAAAAAAAAAAATTATAAAAGGAAAATTATTACAGTTAGAATCTTTAAAATCGGTAATTTTATTTCTTTTTGGCTAGCAAAACTGACTAGTATAAAATTTTGTTTGGATAATTTTGATATCCATATGAACATATGGGGTTAAAATGAGAAAGTGGGCGTAGCACCTCCAATATGAAGAAATTTTTAAATTATTAGGTATATCTAAAAAGGTATAATAGCTAGAGTCCTCAAGTTTTGTTGGAATCACTTTTGTGTCAATATAAGTATTAAAGTAAAAATTGTTCGCAATCTTCGTTTGGCTAAAAAAAATTAGACATAAACATGTTACATAGGACCTTAATCTCTTTGTAAAATTTTATGAGGATCGGCTCATAATTGACTCCCTTTCAGAAAATGACTATAACGCTCGTTACTATCTAAAACAAATACATAGCGGCGAAATTTGGCGTAAACATGTTTTATAGGAACCTAAATCTCTTTTACAAGGAACAGCTCATAATTGACCCTATCTGCCATAAATGTTTCCCTTCAGAAAATGACTTTAACGCTCATGACTATCTAAAAGAAGTATCTATAGCCGTGAAATTTGACATCAATATGTTTTATAGGAACATAAATCTCTTTGTAAAATTTTATAAGGATCGGCCCATAATTGACCCTACCGACCATATAAGGTCCCCTTTAGAAAAGCGTTTATAGGCGTCTCTTTAACTTCGATTAGAACTCCACACATGATGTAACTGAAATTTGTATTTGCCCTAATAATATTGTGGCTTACATTCTCAGCAAAATCACATCGATGAGGCAGCCTAGGACACTTTTATGTTAAATCTAAGTGGAAGAATAAGTGAAAGCATCACCACTGACTACCACGAAATATCGCTTAGATAAGCGTAAACACAATATGTATTTTTACACATTATGTTCACGCTCACATCTCCGTAAACAGATTTGATCCCGATCTTTTAAAGTTTGGATGTATTAACATTTGTGAGTCAATTGATAACTTTAAAGTAATTCATTGAAGGCGATCTTCCACATATGTGGCCAAATGTTTAATATTTAATGAATAAAAAAATTTTGGCAATAAATTATAATGTTCATAATTAATTACCTGTTTAACATTTTCTTGTTGATTAGTTTTAGCTGCGGCTGAAGGGGCATCTGTGACTATTTCTTCCTTAACAGGTGGTGCCGCAATTGATGGTTGTGATTCAGCTTTTGATGGAATCTGCATAGTATTGAAATATAAACTTAAATAATTACACAATATAATATTTAGTGGATAGATGTTTATATGAGGGTTGTCCCTGATCCAAAATATTACACTTAATTTTTTCTTTAACCTTAGTATGTTTGTATATAAAAACGTGTATAAATGAAAGGTGTACATATATGTATGTAAATAGTTAATGATTAGGAACAATTAGTGAGAGAAATGATGTAAATGACATACATATAAATTATACACTATTTACATTACATTAAAAAATAATTTTAATTATGACGAAAACTTTACTTTGCTTTTAATTCGTATCATCAACTACCTGATCATGTTGTACTTTTTGCCGGGAACTTTCATCAGACTTTTTCGTTTCCTCGTCCAACTTCTTGCAAACTTCTTCATTTACTTTTTCTGCTTCTTCTTTCTCCTCCTCTTCTTCTTCCTCTTCTATCTCCTCTTCCTCCTTTTCTTCGTGTTCGTTATGTTTTTCTTTCTTTTCTTCTGAAACTTGTTTCTTAACAGTTTTTTCGATCGGCGCTTCAGCGTTTGTTTCAGTTTTTACTTCTTCTGTTGTGGGTGTCGGTGGTGTCGATGTTATAATTGTTGGTGTTTCTTTAGTTGAGCTTGTAGTAGTTACAACAGTCTTAGTGCCACTAGGTGTTACTTTCTTTACAGTTGTTACGGTAATAGTTTTCGTTTGTTCGCCATCTGGATTATCAACTACCTTCTCAGTTATCTTTTGAGTGACACCTTCCTCAACTTCTTCGTCATTATTTTCGGCTTCTACTTCTTCGATAATTTCCTCGACTTCCTCTTCATCGTCTTCTTCCTTTAACTTTTCCGTCACAGTCTCCACAACAGTTTTAGTTTCGTCGATTTCGCCATCAGCATGTTCCTTAATAGTAAGGCTAACATCTGCTTCCTCCACCGCCTTGGTATTTTCTGGAAGGTCTTCAACACATACAGATTTGTCAGCAACACTGTTAGGCTGAGTTAATTTAAGATCACGGTAAAGGAGGAATAGGATTGTTTGATTGATTGGTTGATGATTTAATTGATTGTAAGTGTCGGGTTAACAAAGGGGATGATGGATGTTTAGTGTTGTAGCCAGGTAACAAAAAAATGGAATGCAACAATGAAAAATAATATTTTAATATAGAATTCACATATTTTAGAAAATAATTTTCAATCTGAATTATATTATATATTAAAGCAAATTTTCTTGAGATAATTAGAATAATACTAACCGGATTATTAAGAGCGAAGCCTTATATATGTTTCCACACGAAATGCACCAACAAAAATATATAAGTTATTTCAATTTTATATATATATATAATATATATATATATATATATATTTATATATATGTATTTATATATATATTATATATATATATATTATATATATATATTATATTTATATATATATAATATATATATATATATATATATATATATATATATATATATATTATATATATATATATATTATATATATTATATTATATATATATAATATATATATATATATATATATATATATACTTTATACCCCTAATTCAGAATTTCTTTTAAAAACCTGTATATTTTACTTACTGCGTCAGTTTTATAAGAGTTTTGTTTATATAATGTATGATATACTCTGGATAAATTTCAAGAACAATAAAACAATCTGGTATGACTTTATCAAAGCGTATCGATTTTAAGTATGTAAGACATTTCATCAATGGTTATTTTATCCATCAAAGTTCATCCTTAAGCTTTCAAAGCTACATATGAAGCAAAATTAAGCCTAACACATTCAAACTTTATTTATTATATATAAATTCGACTCAACCACTATGAATTGGTTATTGATCTCGCTTGATTAATTAAAATGGAAAAACAACTTAATTTTTAATAAAAAATAAAAAATTAAAAAACTTAAATCACTTTTAATACTTTCAGTTGCTATGTATCAAAAATTTCCGAATTTATACACTAAAATTTACTTATATCACATTAATAGATATTTTAGATTTAAAATTGGTTTCTTGGAAATAAACCTATTTAAAAAAAACCTTCTGAGATACTTGAATGTTATTATGAGGAATGTAAGTTAATACTGATTTGCCAATTCGGTCATATTTGCAAAAAATAAGTATTAGAATTATGGAAAAGGGAATTAAAAAAAGTTTATTTAGAGAAAAATTTCAATTTGAAAACGTAGATCATGTGAAAAACCAAAATATGTCCATCCCTACTTCAGCAGACATACGACATAACCTCGTTCAATGAACGCTCAAACGACACTAACTGAGTTTTTAATATGTGTGAGTACGTTGTTGTAAATTTAGTGAAATACACCCCACATTGCGACGGTGCTCCAGTGAATCAATGGAGTTGGATACCGTACTGTCGCCGATAAGTACCTTCGCCCTCTCTTGTACGCGGTCGATTAGCTCCAAAATAGACTTCGAAGCTCCGGTCCATACATGGGAGTTGTATTCCATTTTCGGTTGGATATAAGTGGTGTAAATAGTGAGAAGAACAGATGGAGTGAAGTATGTCTTATACCGTTACAAAAAACCGAGACACTTTAATGCTTCTTTCGACAGTTGGAAAATGTGTTGAGTTTCTGATTGCTTAATATTTATACCACCCATAAATATAGATGGAATAACATTATCTGCCATACGTTTATGTGTTAAAAAACAACATTGAGTCTTGCGGGCGTTAAAATCGACTCTGTTTACACGACCACATTCAAAGATTTTTATCAAGTCGTGATTAAGCGATTCATTCATATTACGCCTCATTGCCCCAATCTCTAGAGGGCTTGACAGATATTACTGTAATCGGCAAAAGTGTAGATAGAGTTGGAAGTTTGACATAGAAGGTCATTTATGAAGATAAGAAATAGGGTAGGAGAAAGAACGGAGCATTGCAGTATCCCTGAATTAATCTTGAACTCGTTTGAAGAGATCACATCTACAACAACTCGTATAGTGCGATCACTAAGAAAGTTTGAAATAAATCGATTGAAGTTATTTTCGACACCAAATGCAGTAAGTTTTGATACAAGTGCACCATTCCACACTCTATCAAGCGCCCTGAAATATCTAGAGCCACCACTTTGCTTTCACCAAAATGGTAAATGGAATGACATTAAGTAAATTGTTGGTCTCTAGATATTTGACAAGATGGAAATTAACCACATTTCCCATAACTTTGGAAAGTGCACAACAAATTGCAATTGGGCGATAATTTTCTCCCTTTTTAGGAATTGGTGTGACATTAGCAATCTTCCAGCAAGCATTAAATTTATCGGCATGGTATAGGATGCTGAAAATATTAGCTAATGGACGACCTAACGTCGAAGAGCACTGCTTCAAAACCAGTGCCGGTATGCCATCAGGTCCAGGAGACTTATTTATGCTAAGATCCGCTAAAACCCTTTTAACGGCACGCACTCGGAAGAATATATTAGGCATAGTTAGTGATACCCTTTCGAGCTCCGGCAGTCGTTGGTCGCTTTCAGGTAGGCAAGTATTACTTGCGAATAGCTCAGCTAAAAAGGTTAGCTTTATCAACCGGTTCGGTGAATGTTTTATCGTCCCTGAAAAGCGTCGGAATTGAATAGCTAGCATTATCCTTTACACTTTTTACGAACGAACATAGGTTTTGTTGCCTCTAGAAGCAGCAAGAAGAGAAGGGCGTTTTAATTTTGCGCCAAATTCTGAAATCTTCCTCTCTGGATCTGATTGCACTTTTGCACTTCTGATTAAACCAAGACTTTTGCCTAGGTCTAATCGACGATTTTTTTGAGGGAATAAATGTTTTCATTCCCAGCCTAATTATATGTATTAGCAAAGTATCGTTGCGAAAGTTGGAACAAAACTGGTATCAAAAATGGGGAAATTGGGTGAAAAATTGGGAAAATCGGTACTTTTGTGCTTGAAAACGAATTTTTGTAAATTCTAAAGCGAAATTATTTTCGATTTAGTTATCTAAAAGACGTGATACACGGTTGTTATATCTTACAACGTTGTCAGTAAAATGTTCAGAAAATATATAACAATTGTCCGAATTTACAATTCTTCTTTTGCAACGTTGTCAAACTGACAATATTTGTAAGTGTAATATTTGCAAATTTGTAAGTTGGAGGTGTTATTAGACATTTTTGTAAGTTGTAACAACCGTGTATACATAGCATAAAAAATTTTAACTAGCAAATTTCCGTTGTGAAAGTTTGATCCAAACGGGTAAAAATGGGAGAAATGATAAAAAACGGGCAAAAGGGCTGTTTTTGTCTGTTCTAAAACTAAATACTTTCCATCTAGCTTTTAAAGTGTCAGATATATGTATTAGGAAAGATTCGTTTCGAACGTTGGTCCAGGGGCGGGTTGAGAAATAGGCATGTAGGTAATTTTGTCTAGTTCAGGTACTTTTTCGGTAATATGAAAATACTTTAAGAAAAAGTAAATAAAAATGGGAGTTTCGCTGTTGGCTGAGCCGATTTTAAAAATTTTTCAACAGAAATGTACCTTTACTTAAAAGTTTCAATTGGTTATATCATTATTTCAAAAAATCAAAAAGGGACGAAATTTTAAATTAAGAAACTACCCTCTTATTCACTAAAAATTTACAAATAAAAGGAACTAATTTTGTTGTGTAATCTTATTGATGAAACAGAACCCGACTGTAACTTCAAGCAAAAAAGTTGTCAAAACGACATAGGCCCATAATTAAAGCTACGGCAGTAACTACAAATTCTTTCATATTTCTATTTATTTTCTTTTGTTTTTATTATTCGTTGCCGCCTATTTACATGGTTTTGATTATAAAATGTATGGAAATATTTTTAAAGTATGGTATTGCTGTTGAGAGAATGAGTACCTAAAAATGTGAGCATAAAAATAAACGCTCCAAAATTTTTTTACAATAAATGGCGTAAGTATGTAAGAGGTACAATTTAACTCAAATGCTTTATTATAAAAACTGAATCAAATTTTATTTTTGTCAATAGTATAGG
>NC_060949.1:12813099-12837739 GCF_022045245.1 Lucilia cuprina | reverse complement strand
TTTCTTCATGTGTTTTTCATAAGGTCCACACCTAAATGGCCCAGCCATTTAGGTGTGGACCTTATGAAAAACCACCCAGTTTAATTAATTATTCTAGAATATATCTCTCGACTGATTACAGCAAAATACTTCTCAGGTATTTGCATATTTCCGAAAAAGTACCTAAGCTACACATAATTACCCGTTTTTACCCGTTAAGTTTGAATTACCCACATGCATATTTCCGTATATCTGTATTTCAAAAATGATAATAAAAGTCGTATGATTTATACTTTTTGTGTTTATACGATTGGTATAAAACAATTACAAAGTGAGTTTCCAGCTTTTTCACTTTTTTGAGTTTACATAAAAATACATCCCTGATCTAATACGACGAAGAGACCCATACGAATGTAAAATTTTCCATCAGTATTTTACTAGATGTAGCAAAGTTTCATTCCATATCGTGTTAAGACGATCGCATCCGTATCCTTCTATATAAAATTTTGAATATCATATTACTTGTGTGCTCGTGTGAAAGGGGCCTTAGAACAAGGATCGGCAGACATATACTACTTCATTTTGCAATTGTATAAGTGAAAGAGCGAAAAAACAAGAAATGAGAAATCATTATACTCTCATCTCCACAAAAATTCATGCATGGAAAACTGATATTTAGAAATAATAATTATGTAACACAAAACTAATATTGTTTACTTTAAAGGTAGAAAATATTTTTTGTCCTGTTTTGCACATATTTATTTTAAATATTAAAATATATGTATATAAAAACACAAATTTAAGCTTTTTATCTATAGTTGCAATTAAATATATACATATTAAAGGTAAAAATTAAACAAAAGTACATTAAATTTTGGTTAATAATTTGCAAATTAGGTTGAAAGAAAAAACATTTTAAAAAGTTAATAATTCTAAAAACTATTAAATGTGTAGTGTAGATACTAAAATAGCACAACAATAATTAGTATTATCCATCCCTTCATTAATAAAAGCAAGAAACGAGCGACAACACAACCTTCTTCTATGACAGCTCAAATGAGACTGAATTGTGTTTTCTATGCGTGTGAGTAATCTGTGTAAATTTAGTAACGGCCAAAAACACTGTGTATAGGAGTTGCCGATCGTGGCCTTAGAATAAATAATACTTATTGACGTAGAGAAAAAGTGTGTAATAATTTTACCCCTTTCTGATTTATGTTTTAATGCTTTCCAAGACAGTCTTGAAGTGTTTGGTTCAAATTTCATAAATTTTGATTTAGTCGTTGTCATAATAAGACGTAATTGCATCAAAAATTGTAGAAAAACATTACCTATACAGTTTAATTTGTCAAAAATATTAATATTTATAAATTTAAAATTCACACAAATTGAAAAACTTTATATCATTTTAAGATTATACAACAAAATTCGTTCCTTTTATCCGTAAATTTTTAGTTTCTTAATTTAAAAAAATAATAATTTTATCTCGTTCCGTATTTCGTCCCATTTTGATTTTTTGGAACAATGATATAACCAATAGAAACTTCTAAGTAAAGATAAATTTCTGTTGAAAGTGTCATTTCAATGTTATTTGTGTAGAATTTAAAAGTGTAATTAGTTTTTATAGGTAATTTTTGACCTTCAAGTCATTTTCTGAAGGGAAACTGGGGGGGCTAGGGTGGTTGCCGAGTGTGTGCCACATTTTTTCAAATTATCTTGAAAATTGCGACCTGTTCCTTGCGCACAAGGTTCACATGGACAGACGATCGGATGGGGGGCTAGGGTGGTTGCCGAGTGTGTGCCACATTTTTTCAAATTATCTTGAAAATTGCGACCTGTTCCTTGCGCACAAGGTTCACATGGACAGACGATCGGACGGACATTGAACGAATGTCTTTGTATGTTACAAACATCAGCACAAACCCAATATACCCTCCCAACTAAAGTGGTGTAGGGTATAAATATGTTATACTATTCTTACCAATATTATAAGTTTTGGAACATTTCGAATTTCATTTCATTTAATAAAACTTCCTATCTATAACGGCTTCTCGAAATCCCTAATTGTAATGACTTCTTAAAGTCCCTATTTGTAATGACATCTTAAAGTCCCTATTTGTAAGCGTGCATGGTAAGTACTTCTTTAACTGCCTATTTGTAAGCGAACGTAGAAGTACCTGCCTCCAATGACATCACCGTATTAAAATAATGACTTAAAATGCTAATGAAGAAGAAGAAGTGAAAAGCGGCTTTTTTAGCTTTTTACCTTACTTTTCAACGTGAGTTTTTCATTTATTTAAGTCACTTTCTGAATGGGGTATTGCAAGGGGGCTAGGTCAAATCGACACAGAAAGTGATTTTGAGTCGATTGGTATACTTTAAGGTGGGTATAGTACTAATATTTTAATAAGTTACATACATCATCACAAACGCATAATACCCTTCCCGCTATAGCGGTGTAGACTAAAAAAAACACAGAAAAACAATAAAATTTAAATTGAAAATTAATTTTTTCCTTTGATATTTTATATTAAAGTTTCTATAAATGAAATCGAGTTTTGTAATAGTGTGCTACTTATTTTGGATTTCATAATGTTGGGGTTTTCTGTGATATGGAACATGATTCATCAGTCTTACGTGCTACACGTTCAATACATATCACAATACAGCAAATATCACGATAAATATTGAACGTGTGACTGTGCTCTTATAATTAAAGGTTCCTTCACAAAACTTATAATATTTGTAAGAATATTCTAAACATATTTGTTTAATTAACTTCGAAAATAATTATTAAATTTTTGACAATTTTAATCACAAGCGGACTCCTTGGTCTTGTTCCCAACAAATAACATATTAAAATGTTATTTATAATTTTTTTACTACAGGCCGCAATTTTGAAGATAATTGAATGAAATTTGGTTCATAATCTTCTATTGTCCCAGGGACGAACCCTATTTAAAATGGTTAAGATCGGTCCATTATTTCACTTAGTCCCCATACAACTGAACCCCCGAATAGAGCCGGTATACCTTGTAATCAAATTACATGTCACAATTTTGGAGATAATTCAATGAAATTTGACTCATGATCTTTTATGGTACTGTAGAATTGAACCCGCCAAATAGGGCTTTTAAGTTCATAAAAGCTGCAAAACCAAGTTCTATACTAGTCTTGATGACAATGATGAACTTTATAATTATAGGGCCTCATTTGACCCTAGCCCTTCTAAAACGCCCCCATCAAAATTTTACTTAAATATCCACAGTTTTATTAAACAGTAAATGGCTTTAGTATATCTGAGGCAAGGTACTTAAACTTAAATGCTTTATTATGAATACTAAATCACATTTTATTCGTATACAGGTATAAAAATCTAAAGAAATATGAGTCAAATATAAACCAAATAGTTTAAATAAGTTTTATAGGGCATTAAGTAAAGTGTAAAATTATCGCTTATGTCTTTTTAGGGGATTTTAACAAAATTTCAGAGAAACCACAAATTCTAACCCCTATGTTCATAAATGCATAATAAATGTGCATAATAAACCTAAAATAATTCTGTATATTTAAAGTGTATTAAATTTTTTTTGACTAATTTCACATTTTCATTTTAACTTTTAGGACAATTTAAATAATACAATTAAGGACATTATATCAAGTATTGATAGTAATATTCAAGCAGAAGAAAATTTTGCCCATCTTAAAGAAATGGAATTGGAATTACTTAAAAGGCAACAAGAATTGGCTAAAGAAATTGAACAGCAGAAATTGTTGGCCCAAAAATTAGCTAATGAGAATGAAACAAAACAACAACTTAATAAAAACTTTGCACAACAAGAATCCTATCAACCCACTACAAATGTTTCAAAATATGAAACATTTGAGGAAAAACAGGATGAAAATGTATACACAAGAAAATCGGAAAAAATTGAAACCAGGGTGAGTAAATACAATTTTAAAGAAACTTTTATTTGTAATAAAGCAGTCAATTCATATTTATTCGACTGAATATAATACTAAATATTGAATGTGGAAATTGTATATTATATATTTGAAAAAATGCAATAATGCAGTATATATTTTAACACTGGCACTGCACTTAAACAAATTTTTCAAATATATGTATATATGTCGTTTTAAACTTTACAGATAACGTATTTACATTAGTAAAAATTATTATTAAACTATTATTATTAAACTATAAGTAAGCAATACTCCTTTTTGCAATAATACATGCATACGTACTTTATATGATATTAGTTATTATGGGAGTTTCATCGGGACGAATTGTTTAAATACAATAGTCAAATTCTGAAAATTTACAACTATTATAACTAAATTATTTTAGACATTTGTTGACTAAACTGACCTTTTGCATAATGGATTTACTTAAATTACTGCAAAAAAATGTTACTATTTCATTTTAAGATTTGGTAAAAAAACACAGCACTTATAAATTGAAAGGGAAAACAACTTATTTGACGGGAATATTTAACACGTCAGACTCTTTTCACGTTTTTTATAATTTATTGATAACGCAAACATTAAAAAAATCAAAATCCAGAGACCAAAGTAAGTATGTTATGATTTCTCAAAGTGGAATGAAAATATGTAAAGCCTTTGGAATCAGCGCAGCTCTGCACAGTGGTATAGGAAAAAAAAAGAGGGAAATAATTCGGTAACTTCTAAACGGTTAATCCGATTTTAATGAAATTTGGTATGCACAAAGAGGAGGTGTTGTCGAGTTTAGGTTTTGAATTTGGACCTTATAGGCCAACCAGGGGCCCGGCGGGGGGTCCTCAAATTAGGACACCTCGGCTATGTTAAATTTTTAAAACGATCTTATTTCTTCATTTGAGTTCCGATTTAAAAAAAATTTCGTATATAGAATCTCCTCGTCGAGCACTATAAAAAATGTCGTCATAGCTGTAAATTATCTCTTATAGTTTATGAGATATTCGCATTTGAAAATTAAAATTTTAAAATTTTTACCGTTCTTACTTTAGTTTTTTGATAATAGCGGGTCCAAATATTCCCGATTTTCGCCATTTCTTTTTTTATTCGCTTAACAACAAGTTTATATATCAAGCAGTGAAAGAATTATGTAAAAATCATGACTGAGTCCAAAGTTATAGGCATTTTAATTTAAAAAATTAAAAAAAGGCGATTTTTTGCCATTTTTTTGGGAAAAAAGTATCTTTTTCTTTTTAAGTTATCTAAAAAGTTTCTAAGAAGATGTATATAGAATTTATACTTTTTGAAAAGCTGACTTTACATAAAATACGATAAATGAAACAAAACCTAAAAATTTTTGATACCGAGGGGACCAGGTCCATCCAAAAAACCCTATTTTTTTATAGAAAATTCAATTTTGAGCAAAAATTCTCAAATCGCATAGTCGATATCAAATTATAGTGACCTGTTTTATATGACCCAATATGTTCTTAATCATTTTGTAACGGGTTTCGATAACCCCGCCCCTGGTATGGATATAATAGGCAAAAAACCAAAAAATCCCATTTTTGGGATTTTTAAAACTTTTTTGGGAATTCCGGGATTTCTAATAAGAAAATTCGAACTTTTTATTTAATTTTAGATTTTGAGTAAAAAAATCTACCTAACTGTAAAATTTCATCAAAAAATATTCATAAATAAATTTTTATTGCAATTTGAAAAATTTGTATCTTCGCAAAAACTGAATAAAAAACATTTTTTAATTCCGCGAATTTTTTAATTTTCAAAAATTATATACAGTTTTGAAAAATAGACAAAATTACCTTTCCATTGATATATAACATGCCTACCTAATGTTTTTTAAGTGACAAATTAATTAGGGAAAACTCAACATCTTTTAGAAAATTTACCTAGCACTATTATTTTCATCCATAACGTTAACTCTTAAATTTGTTACATATATTAAAAAATTTTCAGGTATTATTTTTTAAACTGTAATGATTTTTACCCCTATAGGTCACTTTAATAGGTAGCTTATTAAAGTGACCTATTGAGGAAAAATTCATTACATAAGGATACGTTAGACATATTAGGTAGAATATCATAACCCTTTAAAAAATAATTTAATTTAAGTACCTGTAATTAATATATAAGACAGGTTTATATCTGTTTGTAATTATTTGTAATTTTCTAACCATGGCGATCGTACTAAAAAAAAATGATTTGTGCTCCATTTTATTTGAACACTCTTCAGCTCCTTTTCAAGATAAAGTGAACTTCTTATTGAAATATATTGAAACTGCACATAAAAAATAAAGTGGATAAAACTGATATATGTAAAATTGAAAATTTTATAAAATCAGTTGATATAAAACTGAAGAGTGTTCGGTATTCCATTGCTAAATTTCGATCGAAATTTTCTGATTGGCTGGATGAATGTGTAGAAGTTGCTATTTGCGTATCAACTGTTGGTGCTCCCTGTAAGCAGTATGAGGATTTGAGCTCAAAATCTAAGAGGAAAAGGTTATCAACTTTACTAGAAACCTTATCTAACGAAGAAGTTTCGGACACTTTTAAAGCAATGTTAAGAAAAGAAAAACAGCCTTTGGATGCCATAAAAATTGCAAATATTCTTCCAACCGCATCACCAAGACGACTGAAAAGAATTGTAAAGAGTATACCCACACCATCATCTGATACAACGTTCACTGAGGAAGAAGCTATTGCGCTTATGTTGCAGCTGGGATTAAGTCGTGATAACTACATAACGTTAAGAAAGGCGCTATCTGAAAAAGGAGTGGATGTTTTACCATCATATGACAAAATAAATGAAAAGAAGAAAAGCATTATACCACCTCCTATTGAAATAACTGATCGGAAGGCTGTTATTGGACTCGGCGCTCTACTCGAAAATACTGCTTTAAGGATTGCTTCTGACTTTTCTTCAGACCAACTAAAAAAATAAATTCTTGTGATCTTCAACTCATTTGTAAGTGGGGATGTGATGGATTATCAGCACTCTCGGAATATAAACAAATCAACACAAGTGAATCATCTTCCGAGTATAAAAGTGTATTTATGGCATCGCTAGTTCCATTAAGAATTCGAAAGTATGCTGACAGCGATTCTCCATCAACCAGTTTCGATGATATTTGGAAGAATTCGACTCCAGGATCCAAAGCTTTTTGTAGGCCAATAAGCTTTGAGTATATAAAGGAATCCAAAACAACAACGCAAGATTTGATAAATCGTATTGAAGCAGAAATTAAAAACTTGGAACCTATAACAATCGAAATAGAAAATTATTCGTTTAACATGTCCTATGATTTAAAACTTACAATGATTGATGGGAAAGTTGGAAATGCCATTACAGGAACATCATCTACTTGGTACTGCTACATATGTGGTGATAAAAAATCAGAATTTTCGAATATTTCCAAGCAAAGATCAATAAATGAGGAAACATTACAATTTGGAATATCCCCCCTACATGCTCGCATACGATTTCTGGAACATTTTCTACATTTAGCATATGATTTAAAGTACAGAAGCATACCGGAAAATGCAAACAAAAGTGCAAATAACAATAAGGAGTTAATGGAAATGAGAGCCAGTGAGAAACGAAGAATTCAAGAGGAATTTAAAAAGCGGATGGGATTAAATATTGATAAACCACTCACAGGATATGGAAGCACAAACGATGGTAATACCGCTAGACGTTTTTTTAAACATTTTGAAACTACTTCCGAAATAACCGGAATTAGTATGGATTTACTGCAAAAGGTCAATATTATTCTAATGGCGATAAATAGCATAAATAAAAATTTGGAGAGTATTCTACAAAAGTTTCTAAATTACTTTTGGAATTATATCCCTGGAAAGAAATGACACCTACAGTTCACAAGATATTATGTCATGGAAAGGTCATCATAAAACATAATATTCTGCCTTTAGGAGAGCTTACAGAAGAACCCCAAGAATCGAGGAATAGAGACTTTAAGCATATTCATCAGTTTAGCTCAAGGAAGTGTTCTAGGCAGTCTCAAAATGAAGATATTTTTAATAATCTGATTCTATCTTCTGATCCTGTTTTATCTACTATAAGGAAACGTTGGATTTGCTACAAAACGTTAGCATTTGAAAATATTCATGAATTTAAAGATTTACTTTATCTTTTAGATATGGACTACTGTGATACCGATTATTTTGCAAAATTATATTAATTTATAAAAAAAAATAAATAAAGACTATTTTTATATAAAATAAATACTTGTTAATTTTTTTTAGGGATAAAGAATAAAAGATTAATCGTAAAAAGTGGCTGTAAAAATTCATAAAAATTTAGGTAGTAAAACATGCCTAACAAATGTATGGATAAATAATAGTACTAGATAAATTCTCTAAAAGATGTTGAGTTTTCCCTAATTAATTTGTCACTTAAAAAACATTAGGTAGGCATGTTATATATCAATGGAAAGGTAATTTTGTCTATTTTTCAAAACTGTATATAATTTTTGAAAATTAAAAAATTCGCGGAATACTTTTTAAAAAAAAATTAAAAAATGTTTTTTATTCAGTTTTTGCGAAGATACAAATTTTTCAAATTGCAATAAAAATTTTATTTATGAATATTTTTTGATGAAATTTTACAGTTAGGTAGATTTTTTTACTCAAAATCCAAAATTAAATAAAAATTTCGAATTTTCTTATTAGAAATCCCGGAATTCCCAAAAAAGTTTTAAAAAATCCCAAAAATGGGATTTTTTGGTTTTTTGCCTATTATATCCATACCAGGGGCGGGGTTATCGAAACCCGTTACAAAATGATTAAGAACATATTGGGTCATATAAAACAGGTCACTATAATTTGATATCGACTATGCGATTTGAGAATTTTTTATATAAAAAATAGGGTTTTTTTTGGATGGATCTGGTCCCCTCGGTATAAAAAATTTTTAGGTTTTGTTTCATTTATCGTATTTTATGTAAAGTCAGCTTTTCAAAAAGTATAAATTCTATATACATCTTCTTAGAAACTTTTTAGATAACTTAAAAATAAAAAGATACTTTTTTCCCAAAAAAATGGCAAAAAATCGCCTTTTTTTAATTTTTTAAATTAAAATGCCTATAACTTTGGACTCAGTCATGATTTTTACATAATTCTTTCACTGCTTGATATATAAACTTGTTGTTAAGCGAATAAAAAAAGAAATGGCGAAAATCGGGAATATTTGGACCCGCTATTATCAAAAAACTAAAGTAAGAACGGTAAAAATTTTAAAATTTTAATTTTCAAATGCGAATATCTCATAAACTATAAGAGATAATTTACTGCTATGACAACATTTTTGATAGTGCTCGATGAGGAGATTCTATATACAAAATTTTTTTTAAATCGGAACTCAAATGAAGAAATAAGATCGTTTTAAAAATTTAACATAGCCCAGGTGTCCTAATTTGAGGACCCCCCGCCAAGCCCCTGGTTGGCCTATAAGGTCCAAATTCAAAACCTAAACTCGACAACACCTCCTTTTTGTGCATACCAAATTTCATTAAAATCGGATTAACCGTTTAGAAGTTACCGAATTATTTCCCTCTATACCACTGTGCTCTGTTATTTACTAAAGTGTACTTTGATCTCTAGTTTAAAAAAAATTTTAATGGTGGCTAAAAAAGGTTGAAAAAATCGTTAGGATTAATTGATTTAATTAAAATGGTAAGCTTTGCAATTTTATTTTAGATGTCAGAATAATCCCGCTCTTTATCTAGAAATTTCCTAATTAATAAAAAAAACTTTCACGATTCATTAATTTGACAACTGTATATATGTATATTTCTTATTTTTATTAACCATTCGGCACTTTTAGTGTAATACATATAACCAATATTTTAACAGCTACATTACTAATTTCTTTATTTATACACTTTTCTCAGCATTGCTAATAAATTTATGTTCTGATATGGCAAATATAAATATCATGGGTCAAAAATATGCAAATTAATGTTTTATCTTTTGCATGGGGTGAATATAGCACCGGTTTGCATATCTTATATTTAAAAAATATTTAATTAAAAATCAAAAATTAATTAATTATATTATTTTTTATTAACAAATAATGTATGTTTTTATTAAAAATGTTTTTAGTTTTCTTTATATTTAATATTAGTGTTTTTATATTAAAAGGTTTTTCTATTGTTATAAAACTTATATAATAAAAAAATATGAACTACTGGCTCTATATTATTTTATATTATTAAATTAATTCCTACAGCAGATTGTAAAAAAATATATATTTCACGGGAAGTTTAAATTTATTTAGTCAGCACAATTACAATTACTATACACTAATAGTATTGCCCTCACTAGTGATT
This sequence comes from Lucilia cuprina, assembly GCF_022045245.1. Lineage (NCBI taxonomy): Eukaryota > Metazoa > Arthropoda > Insecta > Diptera > Calliphoridae > Lucilia > Lucilia cuprina. The sequence continues at coordinate 12,827,432 of NC_060949.1, read as the reverse complement.
TCAAACTTGTAAATAAATAGCTGAAGTTCTACACTACGCGTTTTACGTTTTTTGGCATTCTACGCGTGAGTCAAAAAAAGTAGATTCCATGATGTATTTGTATGATGCAAGTTCATGTACAAAAGCGTCACAATCGGCGCACGAACAGGCTACCCGATTTCTTTTAATGTGTGTTTATTAATTTTAATACATTAAAATTAGTTTAATGGTAAAAAAAATAAATAAAAGCTAAAAAACGCGATGTTTTTTATATGTAACTTGAAACGTAGAATGCGAAGAAAGTATGAAAAGCACGCAATGCGTTGACGGCAAGACGCGTAGAGTGGACCACCAGCTTTATGCTGGTCTACATCACACATTCAATGCTATTTCGCATTCTACGCATCTTTCAAAAAGTAGAATCAATGAGCACAATTTATATAATTTTAATGTATATGTGTCAATTTAAGGGCACTTTACACGATCACACTTTACGTACGTAAAGTTTGATATTTTTTGTGTTTACTCAATTGGTATAAAACAATAACAAAGTAAGATGACACAACTCTTCCACTTATTTTGTATGTGTTTAATTTTATTCCTGTAAAATTGTCCATCCGTATTTTCGCTCAATGTGTGATTCGTCATCTTCTACAAAATTTTTGACAGATCATATTACTAGTGTGCTCGTGTAAAGGGGAATTTGATGGTGAAATAATAAATTAATTGACAGCTTAATTACAATTGTAACCGCAAAGACCACGTTTTGGATAGCGAAACATGGTGAAAAAATGCGTATTATAACAACCCGGTATTTGCAAGATGTGAGGATCGCCAGATAATAAAAGTATAAAGGTAGAAGTACACAGCACAAGTTACATACTGTAGTAACGCGTCTACCGCAAAAAGTTCAACAATTTTCACTTTTTGACTCGTCGACAGCTGATCAGTGTTGTATTTTGTTTTGTGTAGAATAAAAATATACTAATATGAAATAAATTTCATCAATAATAAAAGAAAATATTAAAAATCTAAACAAAATCTGCAGCTTATAAAGCGTGAAAAGTTGGAAAAGCATAAAACACGCTGCCGCTTCAACGTGTGTTGTATACTTCTACCTTAATAGAATCTATCTCAACCACAAAGTCGAAAACCGCAAGACGATAATACACCGTACAAAATACATGAAAACTTATTGTCGACAGCGGTTGTGGTTCCAATTGTAATCAAGCTGTAATGCTGTTAAAAACGCAAAGTTATTTATCTATAAATAAAACTAAATTTCACACTTCAAAATCGTCGCAACTTGAAGTGTCGAATACGAAGAATGTTTAAAAATTACGTAGTACTCTGACGCAAAAAGACATAATGTGGACCTCCAGCATTAGATAAAATAACTGTGATATTTTCCTGAAAAAAACAAAAATTAAATGATAAATATTTGCCACATCTGTTCTTAATTTAAATAACATTAAATATAAGTTATGTTTTATTATTTTATACTTACTTATTTAATATTTAAGTCAGATTCCGTATTTGTAAAGTAACTGCTTTTGAATATGTAATATTAGCCAAAAAATAAAAATATCTTTTATATGGGCAATTTCGTGTTAAGTGACCCAACTTAAAAAATCGGTAAAGAATTGCGGACATAGGGGAGGTCAGAGTTGGACATATTGTATTATATTTCCATTAAGGACTAATAGTCCCTTAATGGAATGCGAGTAAGATATACATATTAACATATATCAAATAATTTTTTTACTCAAATTTAAGATTCCAATAGTACTAACCTTAGTGCAAATTTCATCAAATTCAATTTTTTAAGTTGTCACTTGAAACAAAATTGCCAAGATATGTATTTATATAGTACACATGTATGTAACTAAATGGTGACCATAATTTATAAATCATAATTCGTACTGATAGAATAAATCATATTTTATATTTATTACAATTTTAATATAAGTTTTGTTATATTAATAAAGTAGCCACATTTCTTGTTGTACAACAACTTCTACAAAATCCGCATGCACTTTCTGATTGTGTCGAAATCACACTAGTTTTGTTTACAAAAATTAACAAAAAACTACAATGTGAAAGAAACATAAATAAACAAATTTAATTTGTAAATATAAAATATGTACTAGCTATACCCATATATTTAGTTCACACAGGAAGGTAACTGGTTTAGTAGGTGAAATATGTCTTTCAGGGTTAGTAAGGCAGCACAAGAGCCTAATGTTGGGCAGATACATAAGATACGTGTTGAGGTTTACTCTTGTTAGCCACAGAATCTGCATAAATTCGTTTAAGAGTTGCTTAGAATGAATTACCACAATGTCCAGTAAGTAATCCCGTTAGTGCTCTGAGATCGCTTTTATTCAGCACTAGTAGCTTTTACGATTTTCCCTTTGAAAGTGTAATGAAACGTTTTGTCTGTCTGAAACCGGCATTGCTTCCCAATACGAGTAAATTTTCACCCAGTAGTCACATTTACCTTTGGCACATTCTCGGGGAATGCCAAAGAAGGGCTCAGATCCGATTTGTTTGGTAGGTAGTCTGCACTAATCGTCTTCTGCAGTGGTACAGTGTGTAGAACATTCGAAAAATTTTTCAAAAGGTCAATTTGGATTTTAATGTAACCTTTGCAAAGTTTTAATAATCTAATAGTTTCTCAAATATGTTCCAATAAAAATCATCATCATATGACAGGTTCTAAGACCCCTTTTTGAAAAACGAATTTTGATTTTAGGGAGTACCCGCCCCTAAAATCAAGTCCGCTAATTTAATGAGTAGTGCCATGCCCCCTTGCTAAAAAGTTTCGAACTTTTTCAGTTATACTAATTTAAGATTTGTTTATATAGGAGATGTCAAGTCCACTGTAGCTAGACTGTCCATTTGTGTTCACATGGATGCCAAAGTTGCTCATCCAAAATTAGGGATTCTAGCTGTTGTGACTTTAAATACTTATTTTGTATGTGGACGTGGCACCTTGCCTTCTTGAGTTTCGAAAACAAAAGGTAGCCTATAGTTTCTTGTAGACATATCAGAAGCAACTGTGAAAATTTCGAGAAAATCGGTTCACCAATTTTATTAATAGTTTCGAATTTTTGTATATTTTATTCACATAACTAAAATATAAGACATAAGATTTCTTTTATTAATTCATAACAAAAATCTGACATTTTCCCTAAAATATTCAGACAAATATTTAAGTTTTTTCGTGCAAAATTTTAAGAATCTAGTTCTATTAGTTTACTAGATAAACGAATTTTTGTATATTTTATTCATATGGCAGGTGCAACGCGCTCTGCAAGTCCGCCAACTGTTTTTCCTTAAATAATCATATAACCAAGATAAACGAATTTTTGTATATTTTCTTTATATGGAAGGTGCTACTATGGCCATTCCTCTCATTTTGTCCAAAAATATTCCAATGGATGTCAAAGTTACCCATACAAAACTTGAGGACTCTAGGTATTGCAGTTTCTGAGATATGCTAATTTTAAAACTTATTTTGAAAGTGCGCGTGGCACTTAGCCCAGTAAAAAGCAGCTGATAGTAAATAAATTTAAAAATATTGCAAGTTTTTGATTCTTTTTAGTTTTTGACTACAGAACAAAAATAAATCAACTGCCAAAAATACAACAAAAGTGATACCAAAAAACAGCTTAAATTACAATTCCTGCCCCTTTTGTACTTCCCTTTTTTCTTTACCATATTCGCCTACAAACTAGTGTTGTAAGTTAAAAAAAATCATACTCGAATTTATTTAAATGCACAGTCCAAATTGTACATGAAAAATATAAAATACATCAAGTTTTTTAATAAAGAATTTTTTATTAATACAAAAATAATAAATACAGTAAATTATCTCTTATAGTCTAGGAGATATTTGCATTTGAAAATTTTTCTTTTATTCGCTTAACAACATGTTTATATATCAAGCAGTGAAAGAATAATGTAAAAATCTTGACTGAGTCCAAAGTTATAGGCATTTTAATTTAAAAAATTAAAAAAGGCGATTTTTTGTCATTTTTTGGGGAAAAAAGGATCTTTTTCTTTTTAAGTAATCTAAAAAGTTTCTAAGAAGATGTATATAGAATTTATACTTTTTGGAAAGCTGACTTTACATTAAATACAATAAATGAAACAAAACCTAAAAATTTTTTATACCGAGGGGACCAGGTCCATCCAAAAAAACCCTATTTTTTATGGAAAATTCAATTTTGAGCAAAAATTATCAAATCGCATAGTCGATATCAAATTATAGTGACCTGTTTTATATGACCCAATATGTTCTTAATCATTTTGTAACGGGTTTCGATAACCCCGCCCCTGGTATGGATATAACTCAAATGAAGAAATAGGATCGTTTTAAAAATTTAACATAGCCGAGGTGTCCTAATTTGAGGACCCCCCGCCGGGCCCCTGGTTGGCCTATAAGGTCCAATTAACCGTTTAGAAGTTACCGAATTATTTCCCTCTTTTTTTTGTCCTATACCACTGTGCGATGCAGTTACTTTTCATTTACGCTTTCCTTTCTAATTCAACCCCAAATTACGAACTTAATAAGATGATTCATCATAAAAAATTTCAGCAGCAAATTTTTATCAAGTATTTATCAAAATCAGCTGTTTTTTTCATTTGTTGGAAGAAAATAAAAAATAAAATTACAACAAAAAGAAACAAAGAACAGAAAACATAATACATAAGAGACCTTCACACGATCACTCTTTACGTACGTAAAGTCTAATGAAAAAGTAAAATTAAATTTCATGCGTATGACAAAAAAGAGAATAAAAGTCGTATGATTTATCAGCTATGTCACATATTTCGATCGGAATTGTTTTATTTCCGTTTTATTATTCCGATCTATTTTGTTTTAGCTTTTCCAAATATATAATAAAACAAGTAAGAGTGCTATGTCGAATCTTATATATCCTTCACCATAGTATATTTTAAACATCTTTTATAAATTTTAAATTTTTTCCCGACTAAACGAAATAAAACACAAAATACACAAGGCATCTAAACCAACAGACATCTAAACATACATAACGAAAAACACAGAAAAACAAAAATAACAACGCAAAGACGCCAACAGCATCCAAACCATAGAAAAACAAGTAAGATTCGGCTGTGCCGAATCTTATATACCCTTCACCATAGTGGATTTTAAACATAATTGATCTTACAGTCAATGTTGCCACAACAAACGTTTTTTTCTAACCAAAATCCGAATAAAAAATAACCAAATTAAGAAAAAAGTAAACAATATTATTTTTATTTGTTTACATTTGGACATTGAAATAACAAATTCATTTTCTGAAGTGGAAATTGTAACTATATTAAATTTCGTCGCTAAACTGCTATTATGAAGACAGTTATGAGCGTTAAAGTAACTTTCTGTAGGGGATCTTATATGAGACGTATGGTGAATGGTGGACTAATTCTCATAAAATCTGACAGAGATATTTTAGTTCCTTTAAAACTTAATTACGTTGAATTTTGTTGCTATATTGCAGTACATTGTGAGCTTTAAAGTCATTTTCTGAGGAGACTTTTTATGAGGGATAGAGTCAATTATATACCGATCCTCATAAACTTTGACAAAAATACATTTCCAAAAAACTTTTGAATTTCATCGATATACATACTTTTTTAAGCCATAAAGTAATTCTCTGAATAGGGCATAATATGGGGACAAGGTGCAATTGTTGACCGATATTTCGCAAGCAAACTGGGTCAACTAAAAAAATTTTGACAAAATATTTCAGTTTTACATTCATAACTTCAGCAATATTTGTAAACGTAATCTATCCAAATTATCCGACAAATTGACCAAAATTTAGAATTTAAGACGGTAAAATAAAAACAAGTATACAACATCATCTAGAAAATGTAAATAAAGAACTAAAAGTCATGGTGAGATATTTAGTAGAAGTCAAAGGTCATGAGTATGAAATCTTTACGTATATCTCGATTATTGTTCGTCGTACGAGATTAGATGTTATTACAACTTTTGTAGACAATACAATTTAATTTTCCTTAGCTGTGTTACTTAAAATATCAGTTTATTAATACTTTAAAGATATTGTGATACTATTCTTACATCAATTAGCAGAAAATACTTTATTAATTATTTTATCTTAGAATTTCGTCAAATTAGCACAGTATCTTTTTATGCAAAATTTCAAATAGGTACAGAAGTTGCAATTATACTTTAAATTAAATTTAGAGGACATAATCTACTAAGTACGTAGACTATTCCCACCAAATTCCATAAAAATCGAAATACGAAATATATCCTACTTCGTTTTTTTATATAAGTACCTCGAGTTCTTTGCATAAAAAGTTCCAATAGAAATATTAACGGAAGGACGGACGAGTTTGAATCGACCCAAAAAGCAATTTTAAGTTTATGGATGCACCAAAAGGATAGAGAGGATCAATTATTCACGGTGTTAGATTGGCTAGTGTAAATAAAATAACATTAATGTGTTGTTTTGATTTAAATCAGCTCATTTAATATGTGGAAAATGTAAAGGTCCTTTTGCTAAATCCTAAACCAATTAAGATATCGAAAAGTACCTTTGTGCACATAAGTATAACCAGTAGATGTATAAATTGCAGTAATAAAAAAATTTCGAATAGTAAAAAAAATCCACATATTACCAAAATTCAAAACAGGGACGATATGTTTATTTACATAGTTGATTTAAAACTAAAAGAGTTTTTTTATTTTTAGAATAAAAGCAAACAGCATTTAGTTCAATTGTTTGCAAAAAATAACCAAAACGAAAAAATAATTCACATATACACATGCAAAATAAAAATAACCAATTTTGGTTAATAATAACCAAAGTGGCAACGCTGCTTACAGTCTAGTTAATAAAAACATTGCAAAAAATTTGAGTCGATTTAAGCCGAATGTTTCGGCGGCGGCTCAAGCAACTAAATATAATTCGGCGGCGGCTAAGCTCCGACTTGAAGCCGGTCGGCTTCGACCTCTGATTCATTGCTGGTAAACATTGACGAGACGTAGATTTTGTTTTTGTTTATCGTAAAAAAAATTATTTTAAAAAGCACTTGGAAAAAATTTGTGTTAGTTTTAAATTTCAAACTTACATTATTCGCATAAAAATTGTTGTACAATAACTCACAATCTACTCTTATATAATTGAAAACGTTTTAAATACTTTTTTCTATTCATTAAAAAATATATTTGCAAAACAAAAGGGGAAATTATTTTATTCTAACAAAAAATGCAAATCATATTTTTTTGCTGTGTATTTTTTTTGTATGTTTGGATTCCAAACATACAAAAAAATACACAGCTGAATAAAACCAAATTCATCTACACACACACACGTGTACATCTTTTTCTATATAGAGTGTTGTTGTTGCTTTTATAACAAATTTTTGATGAAATTTTCAGAGGTTGTCTCGGATTTTTGCTCATATCTCCGTTATTTACCGACCGATTTTGCTGATTTTAAATAGCGATCTTCTCGAAAGCATATCTAATAGAATTATTGAAGATTCGGATCTCGCCGATATCTGGGGTCCTCTAAAAACTGATTTCAACAGACAGACGGACATGGCTTAATCGACTCCGCTATCTATAAGGATCAAGAATATATATACTTTATAGGGTCGGAAAATTATATTATAGAAATTACAAACGGAATGACAAACTTATATATACCCTTCTCACGAAGGTGAAGGGTATAATTATATCGATATTTTTCAAATTTATTCTGTTTAGCTTATAAAAACCAAGATCGTATTTTAGTAAAGGTTTTTGTTATTGAAACTTTAAAAAAACATTAATTAATTTCAATTCCGCTTTATAAACTGAAAGTGTTTTCATTCCGAAAGAATTTTGAATTTATTTTTCTTAAGAAGCAAAAATACGGAATTATTTCCACTTTCGATCGAATTCTGTGACAGTCCTATATATTTTGTGTTTTCACGATTTCACGTAAATGGATTTTTTTTAATTATTTAAAAATATCAAGAGAGCATAACGACCAGTGTTGCCATTTCGGAGCCTTTTAGCTTCGTATAACCGGAGATTTTTTAAAAATACCCGGAAAAATAAAACGGGTATATATAGTGCTTTCTGCAATTTCTCACGGTGCTTTTATAAAAAAAATATAATTTTTTTTAAATTCATCTGAATTTTTTACAACTTCTTTTAATAAAAAAATATAATTTTTTTTTAAATTCATCTGAATTTTTTACAACTTCTTTTAATACTTTTACAACTTATTTTCATACTTTTCCCTCAACCATAAAAAAGTTTATCCCCTATTATCGTTTACGACATTAATTTTAATTAGTTCTCGCTAGAAATAAGTTGTGTAATTCAATTATCAAGTTGGCTTTGACTTGTGTTAAATATACATTTAACTTTGAGTAGGCATTGCAAACGTATTGTATTTTTGCAAATTTCAATGGACTATACTACTTTCAAAAACAAATTTCTATTTGTAATAGTACATAGTAATCTCTAAACCTATTGAATAACAATTTACTTTTGTAAATTGATTTCTACAGTCAGTATTGTTCTCAACAGGGTTACTATCAGGAATAAATAAAATACTTTCCTCATTGTCTTTATTATCCAATTAAATTTCTTCTGTTGGATTATCGAGATTTTAATAAAATAAAATAAGAAAATCTAATATTTAATTTGAAAAATATTCATGTGTATTAAGGATAGTTAAAAACACAAAATACTTGTAATGAATACTTCACAATACTAAGGTAAAACATGATAAAAACTTCATTCATACGTAAATAAACCCAAAATTCTTATAACAAACCGCTATTCGTACTACCGAATAGAAAAATTTGGCCTCTATTCGTACTATAGAGCAATGTTTACTTTTACTAATATATTAGTCAGCATTTGTCGCAAAATACACATTTTTATCACTCGTCATACTAAAAATATTTAAACTTTTTCAGATTTAAATAACATTGCTACTAAATATTGCCGTTCTGTTTTTATGTTTAACTAGAAAAATTGCGACGTTACACAGCAATTTCTAGCAGCACGAATCAACAGTAATAATCTCTTGTTTGTTGTACAAGAAAAAAATATATTTTTGTGTTATAGCAGCGCACATACATGTTATTGGGGTAAAATTATAATAATTCTAAGTCGAAAGGGAAAAACTCTTCAGCAAGCCGGCGATAATATATAGAATTGCCGCCTGAATATTCGCAATATTTGCATAAGCATGCTATATATTTGTGTATAGTTTTACAATTTAAAGATTAATTAAGGATAATTATTTTTCGCAACATATAAAATAGTTTGTAAAATATACATAGTGGTACCTCCCATACTATTAGAGTCAGAATCTTCTAATTTTGAGGAAAAACATTAACTTCATTATGAACATTGGGAAAAAATGGGCAGACTTTTTTAGGGGGCTTGGAACCTCAATTCGAATTAAATAAATATGTATATGTTATTGAAAATATGGCTACCCCATAAAACCCAACTCAAATTAAAAGCGTGTTTATTATTTTGTTCTAATAAATAAACATTTTTGAGCAATGTAGTTGTAAGATAATATTGTTATACTTCTAACAATTGTATAACCTAATGATAGTTTTAAATATTTTTTTGTAGAAATTAATAAATTTATAATCACCTTGTATCAAACAGAGTGAACACACATAATTAAAATATTTTTTGTTGAATTCTAATGAGCTTACTTTACAAATCATTCAAATCACACTGCTAAAATGTAGAAGATTATTATATAATTTTTTTTGAAGAAATGTAGTTAATATTATTTTGTAATACATTAAGGAAAAAAACAAACAAATATCATGTTAGTATTTATCTGTATTCTATCATACAGAAATTATGAGAATATTTAAACTATATTTTAATAATTAATATGTCAATCAGTACAAGATATTATAGGTCGAATATTAACGATATATGGATGATAATAAATATACATATTAATTTCGACATACATATATACATGCGTACAAATGTGAAGTGTAATACTGAATTTAAGCTCATGAAATGTCATAAAACTGTCAGTGTATTATTGCTGCATCAATATTGCCAAAAAAAATAATAAATAAAACTGCAACTGGCAGTAGCAAAACCAAAATAAAGTTACATTGCTGCTAGGAAAAACAAAACGCAAACAAAAATAACATCAATACTCTCCATATTGGTTTAACAAATTTGAGTGTGCGCTGATAAAGCACAAAAATATACAGTGTCTCTCAGAAGTATTCAAATTTAGGTATAATATGAAAAGAAATGAAATTTAATAACATATTTTGTATGCAAAATTAGTAAATTAATTTGTTAAATTGTCTAGACAGTCCTTAGCTTTGATATCAAGATTTTTAAAACTTTAAAAATTCACGTTTACTTAAATTAATTAACCTTTCTTTTTAAAAAGTCTATAAAATTACTTTACAAAAGTATTGGAATTTTTCCTGTATTTCATGTTTGACCATATTTTACAAAACATAAAAATTAGAATCGAATGGTCTTTTTGCTTAAGATTGTTTTAAGAGGTTACTATCAACCGAATGGATATATTTTTGGACCATCTGGCCCACAATTTTGGGGCATTTGCACCATCTTTTCATATATCATTAAAATTCGATTTTTGACCACATTTGACATTTTTTTCTCTTTTTCCAGAGATAAAACCAAAATTTAATATTGGGATCTAATAGATTCCTTGAGGTGTCTAAAAATAATAATTTTTGTTATAAGGATCAGTTTTTAAACATTCCATGATATAGATAATATTTAAACAGATATCAATATTTTTGAGTTAGACCATAATTATATGGTGGCATTTAGCCTAGAGGTCATTGGTTATAAAAAGAATGATTCCACTATATTGAATGGCGTTTCTTCGAGGCATGCTTTGGAGTTGTACACTTCCACAATATATTAAGCTGATATCTAAAACAATATATAGAAGACATGTTTCCCCGAAAAATTTTGACCCTAGTATTATAAAAATATACTAGGGTTCCAATAAATTGAATTAGCGATACTCCAAGGGGTATATTAAATCCCAATAACAAATTTTGGTTTTATCTCTGGGAAAAAGGCGAAAAAATACAAATTTTGCCAAAAACCGTCATTTTAATGATATTACATAAAAATGCCCCGAAATTGTGGTCCAAAAATATATCCATTCGGTTGATAGTTACCCTTTAAAACAATTTTTAGCAGAAACACATTCGATTCTAATTTTTGTGTTTCGTATAATATAGTCAAATATGAAATACAGAAAAAATTCGTATACTTTTGTGAGGTAATTTTATGGACTTCTTTTAAAAAAGGCTGAATAATTTAAGTAAATGTGAATTTTTTAAGTTTTAAAAAGCGTAATATCAAAGCTAAGGACTGTCTAGACAATTTAACAAATTAATTTATAAATTTTGCATACAAAATATGTTATTAAATTTGGTTTATTTTCATATCATACCTAAATTCGAATACTTATGAGAGACATTATGTGTGTTGACCTGCAATTATGTCTGCCTGCTACTAGAAATTGCAAATACGAGTTGCAATTTTTATATTAATACGAATATATATGACTGCAATTTTTTGTAGCAAAGTGATACAAAAATGATAAAGTTTCATATTTATTTTATAGTCATATACAAGAGAGGTGGTGCTAGTGCTGCATAATTAAAAACTGCTATAGAGTAGAATAGTAATGTAAAAATTTTGCCATTCGTATTATTGGATTTTCTAAATAAAGTGCATTCGTACTACTGAACGTGTATTGTTTTTGTAAAGTTATTTAAAATTATGCATGGTGCATTTTACCCATGTTTTTGGGAATTTTGATCCGTTTTTGACCCACTCACGGTTCTTGGACGAGTTGGCAATACTTATAACGACTGCCAAATTTTACATTCGTATTTTCCAAGGCGAATTCAGATAAGGTGGTGACAGTTCTGCAACAACAACATTTCCCATGTATTTTGTTTTTGTAAATGTCAAAAACCATAAGTACGGCGAATTCATTTGATGAAAAATTTGTCTAAAATGTTTATATTATATTAAAAAGTAAAGATAAAGATATTAAATTTGTATGAAAATATATTCTGAATTGAATAATGTTTGTTTCAAACGAAAAATTCTATTCCGGCAGCTTAATTTGCAAAATTTAAGTAAGTGCCTTAATTTAGGTAAAACTTAATTTTTTGTGAAAAATAAACAAAAAAAGTACATATTCATGAAAATATTATATTACGAATGAATGAATATTTTTTGCGAATGGATAATTCTCCCCCGGCGGAGTAATTTTCAATACTTGGCCATAATGTAGCAGCCGACGGACGGGTAAATACCTCATATGGGTTTTGTTATAGAAAGCGTTCCGGAACAGACTTTTTTTTAGTTAATCTCTTTATCTACACAGTGTATATATAAAACAATATTGCTTAATTTGTTAATATTTAATAGATTTCAAAATTAAGCTATAACGTAAAAGTCAGCTTCCGCCAGCAGGGAAAATACTTCATATGCGTTTCTTAATATTAAGTGTTCGGAAAGAGATTTTGTTTAATTAATCACGTTATCTACACAATTTTAATATAAAATATAAAACAATATTGTGTAATATGTTGACATTTAATAGAAAAAATATTTTTCCCAGATAACATATTTGTATACATACCAATTATGCCATTATTTAAATAAAATAATATTTGTTTACGAGATGCTTGGTATTTTCAGATTTTTTACATAAATAATTCAAAATATTAACGAAGTTTTTCTCTGTTTAACGGGCATTTTTAAATATAAAAATGTAAACAATAACAAACTTTGACAGCTAGAAAAACCAGACGAATTAAGAAAAAAAATGATCAGCTGATATATTAACACCACCTTATATGAATTCTCCTTGGTGGTGGCAGTTCTACAACAACATTTTACAAGTATTTTGTTTTTGAATTTGGTTTATGCAGTTCTGCAACAAAAACATTTGACAAGCATTTTGTTTTTGCATTTGTTTTACATAGATGTCGAAAACCACAAGTACGGCGAATTCATTTGATGAAAATTTTTTGTAAAATATATTAAAAACTAAAATTAAAAATTATATTAAAAACTAAAGATAAAGATATTAAAATTTGTGAGGAAAATATATTCTGAATTGAATAATGGTTGTTCCAAACGAAAAATTCTATTCCGGCAGATAAATTTGCAAAATTTAAGTGAGTGCCTGAAGTTAAGTAAAACTTAATTTTAATTTAATTTAAAATTAATTTAAAATAAACATGAAAAAGTACATATTCATGAAAATATTATATAACGAATGAATGAATGAATGAATATTTGTTGCGAATGGATAATTCTACTCCGGCGGAGTAATTTTCAATATTTGGGCATAATGTAGTTCCGGAACAAACTTTTTTAGTTAATATAACAGTTAGAGTTCTCAAATATTGTCGGAGGCACTTTAGTGTCAATATGATTACATGGGATAAAAAGTGGGCGGACTAGCGTTAGGGGGCGTGGCACCTTCCATATAAATTAAACAAAATAACTTCAACATCCATGTTAACATTTTGGGTAATAAATTGGCGGACTACCCTTGAGGGGAGCGGCACCTTCCATATTAATTAAATGTGGGAGGCCTAGCGTTAGGGGGAGTGGTACCTCCCATATAAATTAAATACACCAATTCGTTTATCTTGGAAACTAATACAGTTAGATTTTTAAAATTTAGCATGAATAACTTTAACATCCATGTAAACATTTTAAGTAATAAATTAGCGGACTACCCATGAGGGGAGTGGCACCTTCCATATTAATTAAATGTGGGAGAACTGGAGTTAGGGGGCGTGGCACCTTCCATATAAATTAAATACAAAAATTCGTTTATATTGGAAACTACTACAGTTAGAATCTTATACAATTCTTAAAATTCTTAAGTTCTTAAAATTTTGCACGAAGAACTTTAATATTCAGAGCAAACTTTCATCTGAGGGGGTTTGCAGCGCCCATATCAATAAAATAGAAAAATTCGTATATCTGAGGAACTGTTAGAGATAAAATCATTAAATTTCCCTTGAAGAATTTTTACATTCATCTGAACATTTAGAGTATAACGAGAGAACTTTTAATGGGGACTATGAATAAAATACAAAATATTGTTTATCTAGGATAATATAGAACTAGTTTCATCAAATTTAGCTTATATATTACATTAATATTCATCTAAACATTTGGAGGATAAAGGGCGGACTTTAATCTAGGGAGCTTGAAGCCCCCACATGAATTAAATAGAAAAAATAGTTATCTAGGAAACTATTAG
>NC_060949.1:12792646-12812999 GCF_022045245.1 Lucilia cuprina | reverse complement strand
TTTAGTAGTTACCGAATTATTTCTCTCTTTTTTTTCCCTATACCACTGTGGAGCCCTCAATTGAAAGCCCGTCCACTATTCTCTAAATGTTCACATGAATGTCAAAGATCTTCATTTCAAAATTTTGAGATTCTAGTTTTAAAAGTTTCTCAGATATACAATTGTTTTTATTTATATGGGAACTCCAAATAAAAGTCCGCCTTCTTTTCTCTAAAATGTTCAGATGAATATTAGTATTTTAAATATCAAGTTATATTTGGTTTCCAGATAAACAAATTTTTGTATTTATTTATAAGGGCGGTACAGCTCCCCTTTTTGGTGATTCACCGATTTATTACCTGGGTGTTTAAGTTCTTCATGCCAAAATTTTAGATTCTAACTGTAATAGTTTGTAACGGTGTTTATATGGGAGAAATCACACTTTTTGTAGTTTTTTTTCACAAAATGGGGCTTTGATTATTAATTATTGCACCATTTTATAGCAAAATCGTAATGTATACAAAATTATTTTTCCAAAAAGAAAAACTGTAAATTGGTTTTGAGTTATTAAAAGAATTTTGTGATTCTGATGACACATTCTAGTTTTAAAAGTTTCTCAGATATACGAATTTTTTAGTATTATTTATATGGGAACTCCAAATAAAAGTCCGCCTTCTTTTCTCTAAAATGTTCAGATGAATATTAGTATTTTAAGTATCAAGTTATATTTGGTTCCCAGATAAACAAATTTTTGTATTTATTTATAAGAGCGGTACAGCTTCCTTTTTTGGTGATTCACCGATTTATTACCTGGGTGTTTAAGTTCTTCATGCCAAAATTTTAGACTCTAACTGTAATAGTTTGTAAATGCGTTTATATGGGAGAAATCACACTTTTTGTAGTTTTTTTTCACAAAATGGGGCTTTGATTATTAATTATTGCACCATTTTATAGCAAAATCGTAATGTATACAAAATTATTTTTCCAAAAAGAAAAACTCTAAATTGATTTTGAGTTATTAAAAGAATTTTGTGATTCTGAAGACACATAAAAGTAAATATACGACAATTTTTTTAATTTTGAAAAATTTTACAAAAAAATATTATGTTTATCTTAATAGGATTTATAAATGTGCTAGAATGAAGTTTGGTCCAAATTGGATACCGCTAAACTTAGTAAAGTTTAGTCTGTGGTTAAAAAGGACCATTATTTTAACAGCGTCTCCGAAAATCTAATTTTAAAGTTTAAAAAAATTTGTTAAATGGATTTCAAAAATTTAAGTTTTCTATACTGAATATTATAAAGAATATATATAAGAATTAAACACAAAAAGAATACTTTTCATAATTTTACCGTACATGCGATGTGAAATTGATGGATTTCAGGAAAAATTAAATTTTTGCCAATAACACTAGACAACACTGAAAATATCTTTTAAATAAAAATAGCTGATTCCTATGTATTTCTACCCACTGAGTTCAAAATTGTTTCCGGTTAGCTGTAGTTTCCAAGATATTGTGGTTTTTGTGAAAACGTTATTTAAGAATTTTTTTGGTATTTTTTTAATAAGGCTGACAGTTACTATAGGATACCCTGGATGTCTTATAGCGAAGTTGAAAATTGTACTTTTTTAATTTATCTTTATAACTATAATTTAAGGCAAATACAATATAGTACCAACACATAACAATAACAACAATTTTAAATAACAATTGGAAATTCGTTAAAAATTTAGTGAAATTTTTTCAAACAAATTCGTGATTTTTGATTAATGTATATTTGTTCTTCATATATCATTATACATAAAACATATATACAAATATAAAACTTTGAAAGCAGTAAGATCCTTACAAACATCAAGAACTTATATTTTTTTAAAGAATGGACATCGCATTTATCCAATTCACTGAAAATGATTCTAAATCGATATAGGGCCAATATATATTGTGTATTTAATTATGAATACATTTTGACAAACATGAAATTCTTCATATATTAAAATTTCCCCCTAAATTTTTGTGATTCTAAAAACATATAAAAGATTTAGTTTAAAAAAAAATGACAAGAAATAATATGTTTATTTTTTAAGATTCATAAATGTGCAATTACGATTTTTTGTTCAAATTGGATTACGCTTACAGCATCTCCAAAACTCTAATTTCAAACTTAAAAAATGTTTGTTATATGGGAGAAAATATCACTTTTTGGACTATTTTTTCACAAAATAAAACTACAAAATTGTCTTTCTAATAGGAAAAACTTCAAATTGATTAAAAAGGTTTTGAGTTATTGAAATTTCCTCCGAGAATTTTGTGATTCTACAGACACATAAAAATAAATATAAGAGACTTTTATTTAGTTTTAAAAAAATTTCCAAAAAATATGTTTATCTTTATGAGATTCATAAAAGTGCTTACTCGGTTTAGTATGTAGTTAAAAAGTGACATTATTTAAAAATCATCTCCAATTGTTGACTTGGGCAATAATTGAGCGCATTCCGCATTTATTTTATTGATTTATCCTAAAAAAGCATAAGCTAGTTTACATTTTACCACTATAAATATGATTTGTTAAAATTGTATTTATAAGAGAATGAATGGGATCATCCAAATTTTTTAGAGTCTAAACACAATATGTAATAAAATTCTTTGTCGCCCTGTGTTGTTTTGACCCATTTAAATGGTAATATATATTCATACACTCATATTTGTTTGCTTTAAATAATAAATTATATACAAAATATATTTATTATTTGTTGACTAATAGAACATGTATAAAAATGTTTTTGTTAATGTTGGCGTTAATATTATTTGAGTATCTTGTATTAATATGTAGAATAAGAACAAGTGTGTTTGTCAGTCAGCATGATTTTATGTCTCTCTTTAATCTTAACGATATTTACATACTCACAAGAGAAATAGTCAGATTCGGATGATTGTTGGCACTATTATGGCGCTCGCAACTGATTTTTTTGCTGTCAGGCAAATTTGTTTTTTGTGGGGATGGACAGCGCATGTTAATATGCTGTGGGGGTTAGTTAGATCGCATTTTAATTTGGTAACGAGCGGAAAATGATTCTATATATTTTGAAATAAAACACTCGGGACGCTTATGTATATGTAAAATTAAAAAAAAAAAAATAATGAAAAATAAATAAAACAAATAATAAATCGAATGGAGGAATAAAAATAAAAAAACATAGAAATGTTTAAAAGTGCAAGTACCTCGAGTTTAAATGTAACAGATGAAAGCAGTAGCAATATGAGCGGCAGTGTTAAAAAATCCCAAACCACTGCCAATTGTGTTGTGGAAAAAAAACGTGGATTTAAACCTAGTGATCGTCATGACCCCAACAAAAAACAATTCTTGACTAAATTAAGCCAACAAATATGGCAGAAAAATAACAATACTGTAAGTTTTGGCAGCTAGAAAATTTTGCAGGTCAAAACATTTCACTGCATTTTAAATTAAAAACATCGAAAATTACAAAATATAGTTCCGACTAAATGTAGAATTATGCCGTTATAGATACGATATGAGTTTTTTTTTTGAGTTTTTCTAAAGTTTTAGGTACAAAACTTCAACATAAAGTCTGAAGAGGGTTAAACGATCAATAGGAATAATAAGTACGAAATTGAATTGAATAATAAGATTGGATCTTACAAATATGTATAACAGATATCGATTTTTAATATCAATATCAACATTCAGTATAATATAAAAATTGTGTTCATACTTTTCGAATAAACCAAAACATTTTTTTAATTTTATAAACTAAGTACAAGTTAGAAAATCAATTCATGAATCTTAACACAATTTTCAATACAAATGTTTATGAGATAATGCCCCAGCATTAAATCTTGAAATCTCATCTTAAATACTTATAAAGACGCATCCACGGTAGCCTTTTTTTCAACTGCCATACATTTATTTTTTTTCTTAATTTTTAAAAATGTTTAGTTTTATTGAATAAAATACATATGGAAGAAACAATCAACATTATGGGAGTGTTTTTCAAAAACATTTTAATATTCATTTAAATGAGAATATTCGTAGCTTGAAGAGTACTCAAAACTTGGTGAAACCATATATATAAGTGTTATTTTTAATTAGTACATTAAAAAAAACCTAAAACCTAAGTTTGCCATAATTAAATATAATTTTGTTTATAAATGTTAGGAATCTACCAATGTAACGAAGAAAATTGATTTACATAAAATCTTTACACCAGCCACAGATGCTGAGGAAATTTTGCCTAAAAATCGTAAGTACTTTAAAACTGTTATCGAAAAATGCAGTGGTTATTATGTTGTTCTTATTTTTTACTAAATTAAATTAAACATTTGAAACGAAATTTTAAGTTTTCTGTTGCAATTACTCGTATAAAATTGAACTCAGTAATATATTATTTCAGGCTAATCACGCAGTAGAAAGAACCGACTACTTTGCCTTCTAACATACTGCATAATATAAGACAGTTGATATTGTCTAATTTTCTAATTTTAAGCATATTTAGATTTCATAAAAAAGAAAAAGAATTAAATTAATATTTATTTTAATCATAAAGTTGGAAAATATAAATGCTAACATGAAAATTAGAACTTACAATGTAGTTGTTAAATAATAAGTAAGTGTTTCAACAATTGATGATTTTCTCCAAACAAAAACTTTTTTTGCAGAATATCATAAAGAAATATAACTTGCTAATAAAATTGTTGAAACATTTTTTTAGAATACCGACTTTTACCATATTTTTAAAATTCAATATTTTTTCCAATTTTACAATGAAAAAAATCCTAATATCTACGAAAAATGTCGTACATAGTACGAATCTTTTGTTGTTTCACACCACGAATTTTTCGTAATATATACGAAATTGTACGAAATATTTAAGTATTATTTTAATTATTTTGCATTATCTTTGAAAAATTAATTTACATAAATTGAAAAAAGTGTATTTTGAATTAATATGGTAAAATTTACGAAATATTAATTTATGCAAACATTAAAATAAATTTTCTAATTTTAGTAAAAAATTATTCTAGAATAATTAGAATTTTTCATTAAAAATGTTAATAACAATTTTCTATTTCAAAATTTCGTTATAATAAAAAAGTAAAGCAACTGAAACCATTGTATTTTTAATAATAAATATAAATATTATTAAATCTTAAGAAACCAGCAAGTTAATGAAGAATTTTCAGAAAAATTCATTTGCCTTTGACTGGTTCACATAAAAATCGTTTGTAAATGCAATGATATATAAGTGTACTCCAAACATAAATTTAGATATTTCGATAAATATTATTGCATTTATAAACGCCACCTTTATTAATTTAGGAAAATAATATAAGTATGTGATACATAATTAAGTACATAGTTAAAAATAATTTAAGTATATAAAATAAATATAACATAAAAGTCTACTACCCATTTCAAAAACAAGAAACATATGTAACTTTATGCAAACAAAAACTAGAATTAGTAATATTAACCTAAAAATTAATTTCGCAATTATTACATAAAACTGCAGTAATTCAAGAACTTCTATAATATTGTTTAGATTATACTATATTACTAAATGCTTGCCAAATGCTCTACTAATTTCACATAATATTTTTTTGTAACGCCACTTTTTAACAACATATAATTATCATCAAATACTAACATTTAATTCGGTAACATAAATTTCATGCGTTTTGGTCATAATTTAATGTTTTAAAGTCGTCCATGTTATTAAATGAGTTATTCAAAAATTTGATTGCATAAATGGTATAAATATTTTTGGATCCGCGCTGACTTAAGGGTTAACTATTAAAAACTGTAGCAGCGTTATAGCATATGTATTAGAAATATTTTAAAACCAACTCTCGATTTAGCTCCTAATCAATTACAATCATGCATTAAAACCCAAACGAGTGTAAAATTGTTTTTGCAAACCAGTGTTACAAAAGCTACTACATTTATTCGTACTGCTTAGAGACAAGTATTAAACATTTTAAGAGAGGTTTATTCCGCACTCTTTAATCCTTCTTAAGCAAGGATCTCTATAAGAAGTTAAATATTAAAATCAACGAAATAAGTATTTGTAGTACATTGTCTAAAGCGTATGTTTTATAAGGAATTAGTTATCGTTTCTAACCGTGGTCGATTTTGGAAGTTTTTTCAAGATATGTTGATATTTACATTTGTGTGGAAACCATTCGGGATCAAGGTTGGCAACCGTCCCGAAACGGTGATAAAGTAGCGGTATCGGTATTTTGACTTATTTCGGTATTGGAATTTTAGCGTTATCGGTATTTTGGCTTATTTCGATATTGGTATTTTAGCGTTATCGGTTTTTTACATATTTCGGTATTGGTATTTTAGCATTATAGGTATTTTGGCTTAATTCGGAGTGATATTTTAGAGCAATTGGTAGGGTACAAAAAATATATTTTAGGGGTAATTTCGATATTTTTTAAATAATTATAAAAATATGTTCATAAATGCATTAGTATTTGCAATCTTTCAAATACTAGAAAATAATATTGGTATTATATGTATTTTTTTAATATTTTCATTCATTAATAAAACATCTATAAAAAGTAACAAGTGAGAGTCCTATATTTGGATATACCCACCATCTAATTATATTCCGTAAAAGGAATGTGCTCTATAAACATCAGGGTGGTAGTTGGAATATGGCTTAAGTCAATTATGGTGATGGTTTTTTAAAAAGAGGGTTTTTAATGTTTGAGAAAAAAATAAAAAACGCCAGTGATATTGTTAATATCAACAAAGTGAAGAGTTAATTTGGAAATTCTAGTTATTTTGTACTGAGATCAGGATTTTCAATCGCTGGTAAAGAACTAAGGACCTTAAAAGAATGTTTTTATTAATTTTCTCGTATTTAGTACTTTAAAACGCAAGAAAAATTCATATAATATAAAAATTAAATTATATATGGGGGTACGTCGACTCTTAGTGGTTCGTAGCAACATCAACAGTTTGCGAAGACGAATAAAAATGTACGAATAAAAAATATTGAAAATATCTAATTTTTTTTAATTCGGAAAGAGCACTGTAAATTATTATTTTTGCTTAAGCTTCTGGGATTTTTAGGGGACTTTTGATGATAAGTAACAAAGGAAAACAAAAAACATACATCGTAGTGAAAAAAGCAGTACAATTGAGTAAAAAAGTACAAATGTTTATTTTCGAAATATTTCAATAATATTGATATAAAACCGCCAGATTGATATTGTTTGTTATGATTTTACCCAATAAACTCATTTGAAAAACAAGTGAAAACGTTATATTCGGCTGTGCCGAATCTTATATACCCACCATAAAACTATATGTTCAATTTTTAAACCATGAACTAATTAGTAATTTTCTGATTTGGACTATATATGTGTCAATTAATAACCGATACTCATAAAATTTTGCATGTGGATAGAACTTGCTTATCATCGCTATACTCTTATTTAAATCTCTTTGCTGACCTTTTATAGCCATTTGCATCACGGGACCTTATATGAGGAATAGGGTCATTATGTTCCGATCTTAAAAAATAGGTTGAGAGGTTTTTGGCTTTTAAGAGAATTACGTGCGTAGCATTTCATCACTTTATTGCCCATTTTCAATACCAAACAAAACTTATCAATAGAGAAGTCTTATATAAAATTTCAACTATCTAGCCCTTCGCTTGTAGTCTCTATTGTGATTTTAGAATACAGATGGACGAACATGGCTAGATCGTCTTAGAATTAAAAGAGTATACAGTACCGGCTCGATTTGCTCAACTACCTATTATTGCAACTGGCCGATTTGCGCAAAAGCCTATTTTTTTACATTACAGTCTATATAATAGCAACTTTTTTCAAAAAATGGTCGGGATAAGTCCAACTTTAAATTTTTTTAAGGAAAAAAAATTATTTGGAAGTATGTTTTTAATTTATTTTATTTTCATTAATTTTGTTTTTCAGTCAGTGTAATTTAAAATGATTTGATCAGTCATAGGCACCTAAAAAACATACTTGTATGTCCTGGCCAATGTTATGGTAGCAAATATTAAATTATTTTAATAAGAAATATATTACTTTACAGTTATTTTTATTGATTAATAAACGAATTAACAACAAAAAACAATTAATTACTTCTTTTTGTTAAAGATATATGTATATGAAATTGTATGGAATTTCAGTGGTCGGTCATTGCAACATTTCGCAAATTGCAACAACCCCGATGTTGTGAACAGTGTTGCCACACAATTTTTCTAACCAAATTTCGAATAAAAAGTCACTAAATTTATAAAAATTTTAGTATAATTATTCTTATTTATTTTATGTTTACATTTGGATATGAACTTTAAAGATATAAATTCACTTTTTGAAATGTGACTAATATGTATGTAATTGGGTCAATTATTTACTCATCATCATCATCAACTTTGGTAGGGAGATTTTTGTTCCTACAAAACTTGTTTATGTTAAATTTTGTGGGGTTATAAGCATTAAAGTAATGCTAATCTGAAAGGAATATGAACTTTAAAGTTATGAATTCATTTTTTGAATTGGGACTAGTATGTATGTAATTGGGGACTTTATATCCAAAACTTGGATTTTTAAAAATTTTGAGCGACTAGCGGCACGTGTTTATGTCGCTTGATCAAGCTAAAATTGCGGATATCTCAATATTTCGAAGGGGGAATCGTTATATTGGGTTCAGACGAACATTCCATTATTGACTTTCTGTCCCTGGACACCAACATTTTTAAAATTTAAACAGGGTGAATTATTACTTACTCCAAAATTTTAAGTCAATCACCCTAGTAAATAATAAGTTCAAGGTTTTGGGATTATCGAAAAATGTCTTTTTCAAAACCCCGGGTTTCGGTTTATCGTTTTTCTTAAAACCAGTCCGCCAAATTGTAAATTTTAGAGCTCATGTCGCTTTCGTTCATATAAAATTGTTCTTTCTTCTTAATTTTTTTTTTAATTTTCAAACTTGTATGCAAAATATTATTACATATAATTATTTGTTTGATTTTTTTAACGTTCTATTTAAATTATTTCCTGCATTGACCAGAATTTAAAACAGTGGTGTGGGGTAAAAAAGTTTCCGCATCAAATTTTTTAAAGTTAAAAACAATATTTTTTATTACAAAACTGGATATTTTCGGTATAAACTAGTTTGATTATTTGACTACGATATTTACAAGCAAGAAAGCAGGGATAGAGGTTGCGGCTTTTCCCTCTTTCAAATTTAGCACCTAAACATGTACGTTATACGTACGTTTAAAAAAAACATGTAAATTCGTTGGTGAATAATTTTACAAAATCGATAAATCGGATGGTTTATGCACTAAAATTGCCCGAGAAAAAGATTTTCGTTATTATAGCATTACTGGCTACATCACAGTGATAGGAACTTATTATAGTTATAACCCTAATATACATATCTAAAAGTGTACATATTATGCTGGAGAATTTCAATATTTGCATTTCCATTCTAATTAGTAATGTACTTTAAGCTTATTTGAATTATAGAAAATGGATAAAATGTTAATAAATTTTAAAAATTTTCCATGATATTTCTTATAATATTGTTTTATTTTGCAAAAAAGGTTAAAATATTTTAATATTTATATAAAATAAGAATTATAATGTGTATTATGCTACGTGTACATGGTTACAGTGCAATCGCTTACAAAAATATCGATTTTTGTCTAAAACTTTCTGGTGTAAAATTTTGGTCCAATGATAACGGGAAACCACCAGAAATCGATTTAAAAGTGTAACATTTGGTACACAATAAGACTTTTTGATTTTTTGTCATAAGATTTACGTTTTCTTAACATTTTTAATATTAAAGGACTAAAAAATACTGAGAATTTCTCAAGTCTCAAAAAAATATTATGAATTTCTTTCAAAGTTTGAACTTTCTTTTAGTAAAACGAGAACAAATAAGACGTTTTTTAATATATCGCTGAAAGAATAGTATGATATACATATAAATATGACCTCTTGATACATGTGTATAAGATACTATATTTTGTTAGTTTGAATTTGTTAAAATTAAAAAATAAAAAAAAATACTTTCAGGTAATCAAGAGTTTGTAATTTTTGATTCAATGTTGTATCTGTATTGGTATTTGTTCATGTAAATATATTTATTCTTTATAATTACCACGTACTGACACTGTATGAATTAAAAACATTTTTAATAAAAAATATATAAACAACTGCCTAAAAGATAACAATTGTTTGCACAAAGTTAGTTTCTTCAATATTTCATAAATAAATTAAATAAAAAGACTAATTATGTATGTATCACATTTTTATATTATTTTATTTATACCACCTCTTAGGAATAATGTTGGCTGTAAATGTGTTATTGGTTTAAATAAATATTATATAATTAATTAATTTTAATGTCGACTTTGGTCTAAAATAGTTTTAAGTGATAAAATTACTTTTCTGATTTGACAGTAATTCATAGAATTGTAAATTTAACAATTTACAGTCCTGAAAGTAAAAACAATTTGAATGCCTGTTTTTATAAGTAAAGTGTGATTTACTTATAATCGACTTAGATACTCGGATAATCAACGAAAGATTTAATAGCTAGTGCTCCATAATGTGTATTAGATTTAAAATTGAAATTATAATCTAATAATGAATAATAACGTTATAAGGCAATATTATTTCAATACCGGATGGTTTATGTTGTTATGTATATGTATTTATTCTTGTAGAATTGCCCCACTTTTTGGATTTCGCCAGTAACGTAACCTAGTTTAAGTATACATTGGTTGTGTCGACAGCTGTGCAAATTTGAAAGCTGAATTCAGCAAAAGAAAGTACAATTATCATGTTGTAAATTTTGCACTTGAAGAATTTATCTCACATAGTAATCAGTGCATTCTCAATTTTAATGAAAAATATAACAAATTTTGAAATAAATTGTCCTTAAGATCTGAATTTAAAGATAAAATACATATTTCTATTACAGTAGGACCTTGATTGTCCTACAATATCAATTATCCGGGATGAAAAAAAAAAATTATTTTGCATGGATTTAATTTTGTTTTGCATTGGCCATTTATTTTTATGCATCGTTTAACCGTGATTACCTCTATTATCCGTGATTATAAGCAAAATTTTTTCTGTTATTTTTGAACAAACAAGCACAATAACAACAAAGTGAATTCCCTTTTTAGTATACGATAAGTAAACCTAGTTTAATTTAGAAGTTTGAGAAAGCGGTTTGTTAGTGATTTTTTTTACAATGTCTACTTTGAAAGATGCAATTAATGCATTCAGTACGTTGCTAAATTTCTTGGAGAGCCCTTGTTCTGGAATTACAAAACAATATAAAATCCAAGTTTACAAAATTAGAAAAAAGAGAAAAGCGACATTAAATGATTATTTTTAAAAATTACAAATCTATCGTTCAATGTTTCCTGAAATCGATTATACAGAATACTTTCGGTCCTGACCATCACGAAAAATTGAGGTTCCACTGTATGTATAACATCATGTGGAAATAAATATAAAAATCTGTTTTTTAGACCCAAAATACGTCGAAAACTATGATTATTGTCAACAATCAAAACTAACCTATCTTAGTTTTAAGACTATAAAGTTAATGTACGCATACGCATAGTTATGCGTATTTAAAATATTTAATAATATTTATATTAAATGCAATGAACATTTACATCCAACACAATTATTCTGTAGTATTTTTATTTTTTATGGTCAGTGGCAAAATAAATTTGCCCTAAAGTTTTAAAATTAAAAATCTTTTTTAGGAAAACTGTATGCTTCCTCTGCGTTTTATTCCCCAACATTACATCCAACAGTGGAAGATCAAGTTGAGCTCGCGCGAAGAATTTCGCATTCCTTGAGTGACATTAGCAACCACCAATCAAGGGGACAATCTATGTATGTCAATCGTAAGAAACGTTCGGTAAAATGGGTACATGAGGGCTGTGGCCAAGGTAAACATATAGGACTATAGTCCTCACTCACTAACTATAATGTTTGCCGCGCACAATTTTTACACATTCCTAAAGAAAATGCAAAATAGCATGTTCTTAATAAACACATATTCACACACATTTTAAACGATTAACACAACATAAAATACAAAATCTGGGCATTATACAAGTCAAACAATAATATTGAACAAATATCTATTTGTGTCTTGGAAATTTACTGGACTTTGTCTTTTAATTATATGAATTCAGTTAAGTAATTCCCTATATTTATAAAAAGAAGAACCTTTAAAAAGCCTCAATTTCAAATAATCATATTAACTGCATTCCTTACGATATTATAACTGTAAAATGTTACTTAAGTCTTTATAGAGCTATGCAATGTATAATTCAAATACCTTAATATTTGTATTACATACACTTGCGTGTAACTGTATACACAATTTTAAGAGATCATATCACTGTGGCATAATTTAAAACAATTATGTTTTCTTAATTTTTCCAAACATAATATTTAGGTGTAAACGTGGACAAAAATTAAAAAAAGGCGATTTTCAAAATGAAAATTTAGTAAAATTGAATTTATGTCATACAATTATACAAAATTGTGTAGCAATTCATGTAATACAAAATTCATGGGAAGGATTTTGAATAAAAATGGCGACTTTAGAACTGGGAAACTACACTTTTTAAATATTTTATAAAAATAATAAAATGTTCGATAAAACTCTATTTTTATTTATTTCTAGTGCGACCGGTCTAATGTAAATGATTTTGTTACTAAAAAAATACACTTATAACCCGATCGAGATACACTGTATACTTTACTAACATATAATACATAATATGTACCATTGTACCTGAAACACACAAGAAAACACCTATATATTTTATAAATGCACAAAAAATAAATCTATATTTTTTAATATATTTGACAAGTAGGATTTCAAAAAAGTGGAAATAAAAACATTTAGTATTTTAAAATTCTGTACAAATATATTTTTATGGGTTTAAATAAAAAAACATAATTGAAATAAATTATATTACGTAATATATCAATACTATGTTTATTTATACAAGTTTAAATTTTGTTTAAAAAATGTCCAATTTATTTCCACTTTATTTGAAACTGTTCTCCTATTGCATTGTTTTCACAAAAAATAAATTTGTCATTTTCTACAAATTTTTACGTAAAGAAGATGAAACTGAACATGTTATAATTACGAATCAAGATGAAAAGGAAAACAATGTAAGTCATCATGAAAAGGTGCCATTGAAGTTTTTAATGAATCCCTATGGTCAAATGCGTGACATAAATTCATTGCGAGAATCGATAAACACTGAGACTGGTCTTCTATCGCCAGATGTAAGTGCTGAAGTAGTAACTGCTTTGCAAGCAAAAACTGGAAAAGGTAAAGTATTCAAAAGATATTGTAAATAAAAATGTAATAAATACATTACATGAGGTCGTTCACCAACAAAACTTTTTTTCAAAAACAGTTGACGAATGGGGGATTTTCAAGACATAAGTCATACAATCAGTTTATAATTAAAACGTGAAGGAGTCATATTATTTATTATTTTTATTATTTTCTATTCTCTGATTTTGTAAGAACATATGTCTTACATCCAGTATTAAATTAAATTGTACAAATATAATTTGTTTGTTTATTTTGTTAATTTTTTAGAATTATGTACTAATGAGCAATGTACAAAGTTTATTTTAAATACATATGTATATTAGGGTGGCTCCCGTTTAATAGCGTTTCTCAAAATTTTTGTTGTCAAAATATAAAAACGTCCTTTTTTGATGTTTTTATAATTTTTTCATATGGGGTTTATAATGTAACAATATCAATTAATTACATAATATAATTCTATGTAAAAATTTTAAAAATTCAAATATTTTCCAAAAATTACGACATTTGTAATAGTTTTGGAGTTGTATACAAATTGTGTTATGTCATTAAAATCGCCTCCCAAAGACCTTTCATATGATACTAAATTTCCATATGGCCTATTCGCCAAAAATGTAAAAAAATCATAAAAACCTTTGATCACCAAATATTGACGTCAGGACAAAGATTTTGAGGAAGGGTATCTTAGAATGAACTAAATTTTAATTTTCGGTGGGAACATCAGCAACTTCAATTTTGGGGCCACCCTAATTATTACTTATTTCATGAGTTTTTGTCGAAATATTAGTCTTCTGTAAAAGAATAAATAATAAAACATTTTTTAAATAATGACTAACATAATTTAACAATATATTTTATTATTGTTTTGTTTACGTCATATTGTTATTATTTTTTAAATAAATTTAAAAAAATACGATTTGATAAATACATATGTGTGTATTTAGTTTTGACATTTAAAACAAATTAATAACTTTAAATTTATCTGTTAAAATATTTATTGTCGCAGATATTAAAAAATATTCTATAAAAAATATATACCTATTCCAGTTTCCAGGTGGTAAAATGGGCAACAATATGAAAATGAATTATTTAACATTTCCTAAGCAGATATAGAAATATTTTTACCAATAATATTTAAAAATTAAACGATTTCTCCTCAATTGAGCTATGTAGTCGTTGTTAGTTTATCAAAAAATTAAAATTAAACACATTTCATTCCATTACTAATTTTTGTTTTTTTCCAATTTGTTATCATTCATATATTTTTTTGTCTATTTATTATGCTTTAAAACCAAATCATGTTTAAACTTGAACGCTTTATGAACTGCTTGCTGAACGCTCTATTTCTCACTTAATTGTTGCAAAACATATACAAATATTTGCTGCCGCCAAAAACAAACTTATAAATCGAAGAGCAGGCGCTAAGCTTTTTGCTAAGCGTCGTAAAGTATCTGAGAAGTGGGTAGTCGACGAAAGTAATGTCGGTGCTCAAAGTCCTTCTGGTCTTCCAGATTATCACCAGTATCAACAACAACCAAGACCATCGACATCACCTAGCATTTTGCCAGCATATACTGATGCAGCAAAGCATCGCGTACAATTAAACTTGCACCAGGAACAATTACTGGAAAAATATGCGAAGCCTGGTTTGAAGGTTGTCCAGACACCCTGGGAAGCAGCCCTAAATTCTGGTTCAGCTAGTGCAGCCTTTGTTGAAGAGCAAAAGCTATCATCCTACCCTAACGCAACACTGACGCCCTCACCAACACCCCAGTTCTATGATGCTAATCAAGGAGGCGTTCCACTCCAAAGTGCACCTACCATCCCCGATAGCTATAGCAAACCATATTCTAACGAAGAATATCAAAACTATCAAACATATGCAGCTCCAAGACAGCAGGTATGTGTAAAGGAAAGGAAAAAATATGGCTAGTATGAACATTAGACCGACTCACTCTGTATGGAAACGTGTTTTTGTTACCCCTCTAAAAATTTAACTTGCTTTGTTTTATGATGATAGCCAAAATATTTTAAGTTGAGCGAGGACTAAAATAAAAAATATATTTTGGAATTATTTTTTTAAAATTTTTTGTTTTGTTTAAAAAAAAAAAGATCGTTAGTAAGAGGTTTTAAAGCTCGTACAATGATGTATTAATCATAAGTTACCGTCTGTTCATAGTTGCCATATTCCAAAATATTTAAAATTTTTAGGTTTTTACTAATACTAATTAAATGTATGCACAATTTTGCACACTACTAGACTTGGCTTCAAAAACCCTTTTATATTTTGTTTAAAAAGTTACAAATATTTTGGGAACCATTATAAAATATAACAAAGATTATTTGAAGCTGGGTAAAATATTGAATTTAACATGAACAAGTAAGAGTGTTATATTCGGCTATGCCGAATCTTTTATACCCACCATCAAATCACTGCCATATAAATGAACTTTGATGTTTTGAATATTTTATTATATATCGATATTAATGAGAACATCAGTGTAACATTTGAAAGAGGTCCATTAATTGAGGTTTTACTATTGACAGTGCTAATTTTTATAGGTAGTAGGGTTATTTAAACATACATATATGGACCAATTCTCATAAAAGTCTGTAGGAAGATTTCAGTTCCTTATTTGATCCACGATCCACACAAAATTTGGTGGAAAGATTTTGGTTCCTAAGATACATACTTATGTGAAATTCCTTCGCTATATTCGTATTTTTACGCCCATAATTAACGTTAAAGTCGTTTTCTGAAGGGGGCCTTATATGGGGGGAAGGGTCAATTATCGACCGATCTACATAAAATTTGGTAAATTTTGACTTGTATAAATCTTACTTCTGTGTAATTTCATTGCTATAATCCAATTTTTAAGCCAGTAATGAGCATTAAAGAAATTTTCTGAATTGGACCTTATATGGGGGGTAGGGTCAATTATGGACCGATCCACATAAAATTTCATAAACAGGGTTTGGCTAGTAAGAAACTTACTTATGTCAAATTTCATTGCTATGCTTGTATTTTTAAGCGATTAATGAGCGTTAAAGTAATTTTCTGAAGGGGACGTTATATGGGGGATAGGGTCAATTATGGACCGATATACATAAAATTTGATTGAGAGATATTGGCTTGCCTGAAACTTATGTGTGTCGAATTTCATCATTATATTCCCATTTTTAAGCCAGTAATGAGCTTTAAAGTCATTTTCTGAAGGGGACCTTATATGGGGGGTAGGGTCAATTATGGACCGATCCACATAAAATTTCATAGAGAGGTTTTGGCTAGTAAGAAACTTTCTAATGTCACATTTTATCGCTATACTTGTATTTTTAAGCGAGTAATGAGCGTTAAAGTAATTTTCTGAAGGGGTAGGGTCAATTATGGACCGATATACATAAAATTTTATTGAGAGATATTGGCTTGCATGAAACTTATGTGTGTCGAATTTCATCGCTATATTCCCATTTTTAAGCCAGTAATCAGCTATTTAGTCATTTTCTAAAGGGGACCTTATATGGGGGGAGGGCCAATTATGGTCCTATGTCCGCCATAATGCAGAATTATTTTGCAGATGTCAAAAAACTGACCTTTGCAAAATTTTGTGGTATTTGCTTCATAAAAAACGAATTTGTGAATATTTGAAGCTATTTGTACAATGTTCCGGGGGGTACATTGTATGGGGGCTATGTGAAACCGTTGACCGATTTTGCCCATACCAAACATTTCTGATCAGACAGACAGATGGCTAGATCGTCTTAGAATATTACGAGGTTCCAGAATATATAATGGGGTCTTAGAGCAATATTTCGATATGTTACACACGGAATGAAAAAATCGATATACCCCCCATCTTTTTGATGGTGGGTATAAAAATCGTGTCCCCCCTACGATATTTTCTTAAAAACTGTCCAGCTCATGTGTGGACAAAACTTAACCAAAAATATTTTTATCATATTACATTACAGCGAATATTTTGAGGGGGTAACTCAAGCACAATTTTTTGTGAGTCGTTCTAATGTACATTGTATATATATTTTTTCTTTTATCCAATTTAAATAATGGTTTTGTAATTGATATACAGTAGTTTTCCGATTTAACGACCATTCAATTGTACGAACATCGCATTTAACGAACTAGCTAATTTTTCCGAACAAAACTTGTTTTTTGTACTCTGTTTAACGAACTAATAAAAATATTATTATTTAAATTAAGATAAAATGACATTTATCAAAAATAACAAATAACCTAAGTTGTAGCAAGCGGTGCTTTTATACCCAAAACTGTAATTCATTCTGTGTTCTTATTAAATTTTAGTTCGATGTAGCTATGTCCGTCCGTCCTTCAGATAATGACTTTAACGCTCAATACTCGCTTAACAATACGAGTACGCCGAGTACTAACCGATATCTCTAACAAATTTTATGGGAATCGGTCCATAATTGACCTTACCCTCCATATCAGGCCCCCTTAAGAAAATTACTTCAACGCTCATTACTCGCTTAAAAATACGAGTAAAGCGATGAACTTCGAGAAATAACTGTAAAGCTCATGACAGAATTAAAAATACAGCGATTAAATTCGACACAAATATGGTTTGAAGGTGGGTATATAAGATTCGGAATTTTGTGTTTTGTACTATTTTTATAAAAAAAGAATAAATTTTTATAAAATACATTTAAAAAATATTTTATATATATATATATATAATATATATATATAATATATATATATTATATATATATATATATATATATATATATATATATAATGTACATTAAATCGACTTACAAAAACTGGTGCTTGAGTTACCCCCTCAAAATATTCCTGTAATGTAATATGATAACAATATTTTTGGTTAAGTTTTGTCCATATATGAGCTGCACAGTTTTTAAGAAAATATAGTAGGGGGGCACGATTTTTACACTCACCATCAAAAAAGATGGGGGTATATTGATTTTGTCATTCCGTGTGTAACATATCGAAATATTGCTCTAAGACCCCATTAAGTAGCCATCTGTCTGTTGTTGGCAAGATAGCGTCCACAAAATAAGAGATATTGAGATGAAATTTTCCCAAAATATATTTTATTGATCAGAAATGTTTGGTATGGGCAAAATCGGTCAACGATTTCACATAGCCCCAATACAAATGTACCCCCCGGAACATTGTACAAATAGCTGCAAATATTTACAAATTCGTTGTTTATGAAGCAAATACCACAAAATTTTGCAAAGGTCAGTTTTTTGACATCTGCAAAATAATTCTGCATTATGGCGGACATAGGACCATAATTGGTCCTATCGACACACATAAGTTTCATGCAAGCTAATATCTCTCAATCAAATTTTATGTATATCGGTCCATAATTGTTCCTACCCCCCATATAACGTCCCCTTCAGATAATTACTTTAACGCTCATTAATCGCTTAAAAATACAAGTATAGCGATAAAATGTGACATTAGAAAGTTTCTTACTAGCCAAAACCTCTCTATGAAATTTTATGTGGATCGGTCCATAATTGACCCTACCCCCCATATAAGGTCCCCTTCAGAAAATGACTTTAACGCTCATTACTGGCTTAAAAATGGGAATATAGCTATGGAATTCGACACACATAAGTTTCATGCAAGCCAATATCTCTCAATCAAATTTATGTATATCGGTCCATAATTGACCCTACCCCCCATATAACGTCCCCTTCAGATAATTACTTTAATGCTCATTACTGGCTTAAAAATTGGATTATAGCAATGAAATTACAATGAAGTAAGATTTGTACAAGTCAAAATTTACCAAATTTTATGTAGATCCCCCCATATAAGGCCCCCTTCAGAAAACGACTTTAACGTTAATTATGGGCGTAAAAATACGAATATAGCGAAGAAATTTGACATAAGTATGTTAGATAATTAAATGTTTCCAGCGGCGCAACCGAATATAGCAATCTAGCTTATGTTGAAATAATTTAGTTAAAAGAGATTTCCACTTTGCAACCCTAACATTTATACATTCATACGTAGATAAGTATCATAACAATAGTAATCATTTTTTTAAATTTTATGTAGGCACAAAACGAACGACAACAATATTCGCAAAGAGAATTAGCTTATAAACCCAGCATACCCCAAGGATGGAAAGCTCCCAGCATGTGTTTGCCTAAAGGTAACGAATTTTACATGTACTAAGTAATATTGTTATGTAATTCTATGTAATATATATATATATATATATATATATATATATAATATTATATATATATATATATATATATATATATATATATATATTATATATATATATATATATATATATATATATATATATATATATATATATATATATATATATATATATATATATATATATATATATATATACCTCCAACACATAGTTGAATCTAAAGCTGTAGTTTTTATAATGATATATGTGATGTTTAAGTAACTTTAAAAATATATGTGCATTTCATTGCAAACATATTTTTTATTTAAGTTTTGCACCACATTCCTTTTCTAATCGGATCCACTTTTCAGAAAAATAGTGCCATTTTAGAGGTATTTTAATTTCCGCTTATTTTGTCTTACTGTGTTATCAGTTTTAAAAACAAAATTTTTTCTCTAAAATTGTTCACCTCAAGTTAACTCCATAGTCAAAAAGAGTTAAAGTATATACACATGTATTATATCAGATTTTCACCAACAATTTTTTGTAACGTTGACAATAATGAAAATTATCTTTAGGTCAACGCAAAATTTTATATAGTTAAGATTAGCTACTAAAATGGTTATTTTACGTTATATACTATAGTCCAACTAAAAAATATTAAAAATTTGATTTGTTGGTCAATCACCTTTAAGTTTACAGTTCTAAAAATAATGATCTTTTTGTCCAAGTCTGATTGAATTCTAATATTTTTTACATATGTTGAAAATTTAGTAGAATATGGATACCAAAGCAACATTGAAATA
>NC_060949.1:12722646-12790146 GCF_022045245.1 Lucilia cuprina | reverse complement strand
AATGCTCTTCTATAAACATTAGGTTGATATTATTATGAGATTTTAGTGTATCTAATATTATTGCTATACACGCCTTTTTAAGCCAGTAATGTGTGTTAAATTCAATTTTTGAAGGTGGCTCTACAGGGTAGGGTCAATTATGGACCGATATAATTCGGTAGATAATTCGGTAGATTTATGCTCATAAGAAACTTAGTTATTTGTCGAATTTTAGCACTATAATCGTATTTTGAAGCTAGTAGCTTCAAGTCATTTTCTGAGGGGGACCTTACATGGGGGTAAGGATAATAAAATTCAGTAGATTTTTATTTGTAAGAAACATACTTATAACGTATTTCAGCGCTTGTATTTTTAAGCCCGTAATGGGCGTTAAAGTCAATTTTTGGAGGACCCAGCATTAGAATTTCTAATTTCCCGGGCTTTTTCGACTCCCGGGAAATAAAAAATTAAGATTCTTATTTCCGAGAATTCCCGGGAATTTAAATCAAAGTTAAAAAAATGAACGTTAACTAAAGTTTAAACACTTATTTTAATTAATACATAGATCCCCATTTAAACAAAAACAAACAATTTTATTCAATTTTAAAACAAATAACAAAAGTAAAGAAAAAATAACAAACATAAAATAATAAATAAATTCATATACTTTTAAATATAATAATAAACAAGTAAGAGTGTTATATTCGGCTGTGCCGAATCTTACATACCCTTCACCATAGTGTATTTCAAACATCTTTTATAAATTTTAAATTTTTTCCCGACTACATTATTATAACATCAAAAGCTAAACAAAAAGAACAACAACAACAACGCTAAACGAAATAAAACACAAAATACAAAAGGCATCTAAACCAACAGACATCTAAACATACATAACGAAAAACACAGAAAAAAAAAACAAAAATAACAACGCAATGACGCCAACAGCATTTAAACCAAGGGTGCCCAAGCCCTATGCTC
The DNA here is from genome assembly GCF_022045245.1 of Lucilia cuprina. Lineage (NCBI taxonomy): Eukaryota > Metazoa > Arthropoda > Insecta > Diptera > Calliphoridae > Lucilia > Lucilia cuprina. The sequence goes on along the minus strand of NC_060949.1, from coordinate 12,789,186 downwards.
TTTTGTTCTGGTAAATGCGCTTAGCTATAGACAGTGTGTTTTCTATACACTTGTATGCGCTTAATACTAGCAATACGTTATTGTTGTTCTTAACAGTAAGCAAGAGTAAAACAACAACACTTTCGTATTCATTGCTGGTAAACATTGACGAGACGTAGATTTTGTTTATCGTAAAAAAAATTGTTTTAAAAAGCACTTGGAAAAAATTTGTGTTAGTTTTAAATTTCAAACTTACATTATTCGTTTGTATTTGTGAAGCAATACGAAAGAAGCATTAATATACATCAAATCCAAAGAAATATACCAGTGCCTCTGATAGGAATCAAACACATCACCGGTCTACCAAACTAGAACACTAACCAATAAAATAGAAGTTAATAAAAAAATTTCAACAAGTAAGACTACTATTTGCCTATGCCGAATCATACATACCCACTATTACCATCCTGTAAATGGAATGCTCTTCTATAAACATTAGGTTGATATTATTATGAGATTTTAGTGTATCTAATATTATTGCTATACACGCCTTTTTAAGCCAGTAATGTGTGTTAAATTCAATTTTTGAAGGTGGCTCTACAGGGTAGGGTCAATTATGGACCGATATAATTCGGTAGATAATTCGGTAGATTTATGCTCATAAGAAACTTAGTTATTTGTCGAATTTTAGCACTATAATCGTATTTTGAAGCTAGTAGCTTCAAGTCATTTTCTGAGGGGGACCTTACATGGGGGTAAGGATAATAAAATTCAGTAGATTTTTATTTGTAAGAAACATACTTATAACGTATTTCAGCGCTTGTATTTTTAAGCCCGTAATGGGCGTTAAAGTCAATTTTTGGAGGACCCAGCATTAGAATTTCTAATTTCCCGGGCTTTTTCGACTCCCGGGAAATAAAAAATTAAGATTCTTATTTCCGAGAATTCCCGGGAATTTAAATCAAAGTTAAAAAAATGAACGTTAACTAAAGTTTAAACACTTATTTTAATTAATACATAGATCCCCATTTAAACAAAAACAAACAATTTTATTCAATTTTAAAACAAATAACAAAAGTAAAGAAAAAATAACAAACATAAAATAATAAATAAATTCATATACTTTTAAATATAATAATAAACAAGTAAGAGTGTTATATTCGGCTGTGCCGAATCTTACATACCCTTCACCATAGTGTATTTTAAACATCTTTTATAAATTTTAAATTTTTTCCCGACTACATTATTATTACATCAAAAGCTAAACAAAAAGAACAACAACAACAACGCTAAACGAAATAAAACACAAAATACAAAAGGCATCTAAACCAACAGACATCTAAACATACATAACGAAAAACACAGAAAAAAAAAACAAAAATAACAACGCAATGACGCCAACAGCATTTAAACCAAGGGTGCCCAAGCCCTATGCTCTTTTGTTCTGGTAAATGCGCTTAGCTATAGACAGTGTGTTTTCTATACACTTGTATGCGCTTAATACTAGCAATACGTTATTGTTGTTCTTAACAGTAAGCAAGAGTAAAACAACAACACTTTCGTATTCATTGCTGGTAAACATTGACGAGACGTAGATTTTGTTTATCGTAAAAAAAATTGTTTTAAAAAGCACTTGGAAAAAATTTGTGTTAGTTTTAAATTTCAAACTTACATTATTCGCATATAAATTATTGTACAATAACTCACAATCTACTCTCATATAATTGAAAACGTTTCAAATACTTTTTTCTATTCATTAAAAAATATATTTGCAAAACAAAAGGGAAAATTATTTTATTTTAACAAAAAATGCAAATCATATTTTTTTGCTGTGTATTTTAGTAGAAAATATGTTGTTGCTTTTATAAAAATTTTTTGATGAAATTTTCAGAGGTTTCAGACAGACGGACATGGCTTAATCGACTCCGCTATCTATAAGGATCCAGAATACATATACTTTATAGGGTCGGAATATTATATTATAGAAATTACAAACGGAATGACAAACTTATATATACCCTTCTCACGAAGGTGAAGGGTATAAAATTGGCAGTGTATAATACTGTAATGAGATCAGGACATGTAGTAATTATTTTCCCTTCAAAAAATTAAATTTTAATATTAAAGCATTCAAAAGTTCATCAGATGTTCTATTCTTATTTTTGTTGCTATGTTACCTGCTACAGAAAATACTCGTTCACTCTCTATTGATGTTGGTCTCACAGATAGCAGTGCATCATATGATTTGTCGTCCTATTTCCTGTGACTTCATGGTGTTCAAATGTGCATGCTGAGGTTTCATCATCTGATAGTAGTGTTTCGTCGTCACTATGATTTTCAATTTCAAAAAGTCTAATAATATGGTTGTTTTATTTGAATAAGAAAAATTATTCGATTTGTAATCAATCGGATTTTTTAAGAATTTTAGTAAAGAATAAAATTTATTGTCTCTTATTTCATTTATATGACACTTAAGTGAAGTTAACAAATTTGTTGATAGTATGTTGTTTTACTTTCCAATTCGTTATAAAGCGTTTCAAGGATAGTTTCTGCAATCAGTAAATTGCAATCTCTTCGACCACAGCTACTCTACAGCTACTTTAATCTATCGAGCAATTCTTTATACAATTTTTTGCCTTTAAGAAATTCTCTACCATAGATATAATTGAATTCCAACGCCCAAATGAACTTCTTTTCTATTTCTGATTTAGCATAATGTTGTAAAGAAACTGTTTTAATTTTTCTTACATTTCTTAGCACTTCAGAAAATTATGGCATGGAACTTCAACTTCTTCGTCATAGTCCGAATTATCTGATTCTTCCGATAGTTCATTTTAATTATACCCTTCATTTTTTTGTAGAGTACGCCTATTTTAGCTTGATGGATTACATGATCAAGACAGAAAATACAAAAGACGTGGCTGATTTTATGATATTAGGGTCGTTGGATATTGCACATACAATATGTTTTTTAAAGTATATATTGAATGCCATTAAATGGTTTTCAATTATAATTTGTATTTCGATAGCGCCCCGAATGTATACTAAACCCATGTTAAACATTTCGCCATTGGAACTATATAGAGTCCGTGAGGTTCGGTGAGGTTTGACCGAAAGCCGAACTTTTTATAAAATGTTTATTTATCATATTTTTAAATGCGTTTTTTATTTAAGAAAAAGTTCGTGTTCACCGAACAAAGTTCGTGTTCGGCCGAACTTTCAAATTTATCGAAGTTCGGGTTTGGTGCTCGGTACCGAACAAAATTTTGAGTTCGGTCGGACTCTATACACACATTTAGATACCGTCTTTGCTTAATACTAGACCACTCATCAAAAACAACTGAAAGTCTACAATTTTTTCACATTAGATTCGATATCTAAAATAATTTGCTTTTTAACTTTTTCCATAAAATTTAGTATTAGTTCTTGACTGTATTGGGATTTTTTTTTTTGCAAATATAGGCCCAATTGTTTAAGTGAATGTCTTATGAAGCAGCATTCAGTTATCGCGTGGATAGAAAATCCATCTACGGCAGCTAATCTTGATAGTATTTCCTCTAAAGATTACATAAATTAAAAATGTTTTTTTACGCCCGATGAATTTGTAGGAATCACTGATGGAACGTTTTCTACGTCAGATTCTAAAGTAACATTGTGTACTTGTCGCAAGTGGCGTAGTAACCCACTTGTGCTTCCACCTTTGTATATTAGTCTTTTTGGGCAAAGTGTACATTGCGCATAATCTGTAGGTTTAGAGAAATATTTCCATGATTTACCCGTACGCTCCATGACTTCCAAAAATATTTCGTGAACTTTCTTCCAATATTTACTTTTAAATATTGTTTACTAATACACATATGTCAAAAATATAATTTACAGAGTTGTGTTTTTAAGTTTTAAAATAAAAGTCAGCATTGTAATAAAAAGTAAAGACTACAAAGAATTATTTAAAATTATTAAAATTAATTAATTATTTAAAATTATTATAATTAAATTTCCCAAAGAAAATTTCTCGAGAAAAAATTATTTCCCGGGAATTCCCGTACGCTTCATTACTTCCAAAATTATTTCGTGAACTTTTACAGAGCTGTATTTTTAAATATTAAAATAAAACTGCCGGTCCAGACTAGGAAACTTTTGATTTTGCGTGAGAGAGAAAGAATTTCATTCATCTCTCTCGCGGTACGGAGTTTCTCCTACTCGGCAACTTTATTGTTTTGTTATTCTTCTCATTCGTACAACAACAAATCAATGCAATTAATACGTAGTTTCTGAAACAAAAGTTTCTATGTATTAAGGAAACTTCAAAAGAGAATTAAGAAAAAGTTTCTCAACAAAAGTTTCCTAGTGTGGACCAGGTCAAAGTCATCTTTGTAATAAAAAGTAAAGACTGCAAAGAATTATTTAAAATTCCCAAAAACATTTCTCGGGATTTACAAAAGATTATTTCCCGGGAATTCCTCGGATTTTTCCCGCTTAGAAACCATACCTAGAATATATATACTTTTGTGGGTCTATGACATATATTTCGATATGTTACAAACGGAATGGCAAAATTGATATACCACCCATTTTTTTGATGGGTATAAAAAGGAATAAAATGCTTTTTTCCAAAATAATTGAAAATATGCAATGAACTATACCAATTTCTATATTTGCAAAGAAACGTCAATCGTACCTAGTTTAATAGTACTATGTACTATGAATATTAGACCGACTGTTGTGCGATATGATGTTACACAAAATATTTTTGGTTAAGTGTTGTCCATTCGTGAGCTAGACAGTTTTCATGTTAAATTTAATATTTTACCCAGCTTCAAACAATCTTTGTTATTTATTTTAATGGCTCCGAAAATATTTCTAGTCTATCGATGGCCGTTCGTCAGCTGGACCGCTTACAAAGAGTCCCGTTTTAGTTATTTTATTTTAATTTTACAGTATTTCTTAAACAAAATATACAAAATGTGGTATAATTTGAATGGTTTTTTGAAGCCAAGTCTAGCGCAAAATTGTGCATAAATTTAATTTTTATTAGTGAAAAACCGAACAATCTTAAATATTTTGGAATAAGACAATAATGAGCAAACGGTTATTTATGATTAATACATCATTCGACGCGTCTTTCAAACGATACTCCATATTGGCTATTTTGTTTCAAAACAAAACAAAAATTTAAAAATTAATAATTCCAAAATAAATTTATGATTTTATTATGTTAGTATTATTTGAGTCAAATAAGTTGTATTCTATAATACTACAATTTTACTTTCTAATAACTTCAAAAAAAAAAAAAAATAATAATAATAATAATTCTTGAGAATGTCTTCAGGCGACATCTTCAGTGAATTTGGAATAAAAAAAAAACAAGTAAGAAATTATAGTCGGGCGAAGCCGGCCATATAATACCCTACGCCTGTTACAAAAAGTAAAATGTGATTTAGTTTTTAAATAAAACATTTAAGTTGAATTGTACCTTGACCTAGATATAATTAAGCTATTTATTGTTCAATAAAACTGTAGACATTTAAGTAAAATTTCTGAAATTTTTTATAGGGGCTAGGATCAAATGAGGCCCTATAATTATAGAGTTCATGAGGGTCATCAAGGTTAATATAGAACTTGATTTTGCAGCTTTAACAAACGACTATCGATTAAGCCATGTCCGTCTGTCTGCTGGAATCAGTTTTTAGAGGACCCCAGATATCGGGAGATCCGAATCTTCAATAATTCTGTTAGACATGCTTTCTAGAAGATCGCTATATAAAATCAGCAAAATCGGTCGGTAAACAACGGAGATATGTGCAAAAATCCGAGACAACCTCTGAAAATTTCATCAAAAAATGTCATATCTGTATCTACACGTGTGTGTAGATGTATTTGGTTTTATTCAGCTGTGTACTTTGTTTTGTATGGTTGGGTGCTGTTGGCTTCATTGAGTTGTGTATTTTGTTTTTGTTTTCTTTTTGTGAATTCTGTTCGTATATTCCCTGTTGGCCATGTCTTCAAGACATCATCGATGTTGCGTACAGGACAGTGTTAAATCATAAATGACTTGTTGGCGACAGCCGGAGCAAATCACTGACGACTTTTAAAATATTAGTTTTGGCTAGGCACATTTGCATTTACATAGGACATAATTTGAGCATGCAATAATATTTATATGCTAAAATCTTATGAACTTTTTAAAAATATTGAAAAATTTTATTTTTGTGGTTTATAAACCTTTACAAATATTGTGCTAAAAAGGCGCAGAAAGTTTGTCAAAATTATCATAATTTGTAAGTTTTTTTAATGCTTTAATGTAAAACTATGGCGCATCAAAAAAGTGAAAAGTTTGTTGAGCAAATAAAATGTTTCCAGCTCTATAAATATGGAATTCCTTTATATTATATTTATACCCTACACCACTTTAGTGAGGTTAAATTCAAAAAATTTTAAAAATGCTTATATGTTGATGGGAAGCTTTTAAGGAACTTTCCCATGATACCCATATTGACCATATTAGTTAATCTATAATCGAGATATTTCGAATTATATATTAAAAATTTAGTGGCAAACAATTCCCAAATAATTTTTTCCTTTATTGAAGTCACAAGAAAAATTAATATCTTGTTACACTAGAAATGTTTTAAAATCAGCTGGATTATAACGCCAGATTTATGACCTAAATTTAAATGTACTTAGGAGTGACCAATATTATCAACGCAGAGAAATGTTTATCTTAATTTTCAGAGCAGAAATGATTTTAGTACTCTAAAGGTCAAAAAAGTACCGTCTCAAATATTTTTTGATACTATATTTTGATACGCTTTGTTTGTTTGTTCTTTAAGTTACTTAGTTTCGAAAAACTAAGATTTATTTGGCCAGTAATTAAAATTATACAACGCCATCACCAATTCCAGCTAGAAAAAACTAGCTCATATGTTCCAAATTAAAAACTTAGGTTAAGTTAACACGATTGCACATGGCCAATTATGCACCTCAAGAAAAACTGTAACTCGGTACAGTTATCTGACGTCACACATTAGCCAATGCTGTTTGAAACGTAAAACTCTCGAAGGCAGAGCAAAAAGGACGGCCTGATTACCCTTAAACGATAATGGCAACGACGCAAGACGGTCTTCCTCCACCCAGAGCTGAATTACGAATGTTGATGTCGCTTTGTTTTAGAAATTGTAAACAAAATTTGTAAAAACATAATTTGCAAACAAGAGAATAACATGCAAAAAACTCATATACTCCAAAAACTTTTCAGGAATGCATAATAATAAAAATACATAAAAATTACATTTTAAATACTTTTTTTAAACATTTTATATAAAAAAAATAATCTTTGTAAAGAAATTACTTAATATTTTTATTTTTCTTGGATAGGTATGTTTTATCTGTAAAATTTACCATCTTACTTGTTTTAAAACTTGATCATAACAAGCGTAATTAGGAAATGTTTTTTCTAAATGTTTTTTTTAGTACCCAGCAGTTCGACAAAGAGTCAATGCATACGAAAAAGACAGTAATTTCCACTAATGGTTAACCACCTGGATGATCGTAATTCGTATAATTTGGGTCATTCGTCACGAATGTACCCTTTGTAATCGAGAATGACAGTCGTCACTTTAGTGTCCTCTTTGTAAGCGGGAGCGGAGACAGTCGTCTCTTTACTGTCCTCAAGTATTATAGAGATTTTACTCTTAAAAGTTGTACTTCCGAAAGTAGTTATTTTACCCATCTTTTGGAGAAATAACTTTCTACTAATATACCACCATCTGGTTGACTCAAATTTATATCTTTCGGGTCAATCGTCACATTATTGTCCCATAGTATTCTAGAGAGTAGACACACTTGAAATGTTTAAATTTTAGTTCCATTAACATCTTACAACCTGGCTGACTCCAATTCGTATGTTTTTGGTTTTTGGTCACAAATAAATTCCATGTACAAACCCATGTTAAAATAGTTGGTCACCTGTGTTGTCAGGTGGCTAGGTGGCACTACAAGTGGTAAGTTAAATGGTCAGTTCGGGACTGTCCCATCGAACTGTTGGGTATTTTCTCACCACTACAATAACAGTTTCTCTTTCTGCGCTTGGCTGGTATACAAGCATGAGTAAAACAACAACATTTTCGTATTCTTTACTGGTAAACATTGACGATACGCAGATTTTGTTTATCGTAAAAAATTGTTTTAAAAGCACTTGGAAACAATTATATAATTATATTTGCATAAAAATTATTGTACGATCGCTAACAATCTACTCTCATATAATTGAAAACGTTTCAGTTATTGTTTTTATTCTTTAAAAAATAAATTTGCAAAACAAAAGGGAAAATTATTTTTATTTTAACAAAAAATGCAAATCATATTTTTTCCGTGTACGTATATGAAATGTTTTTATTTTTCCTTGTATGAATGTGTTGGTTTTTCAACAAAAAATCTTAAATTAAAATATGTTTTTCTTTAAATGTATTGGTATTTACTCTTCCATAAGAAACTTTTGAGCACTCCTGGTTTAAAGTATAAATTAAGAAAATTCTGTTTTTGAGAATCTTTTTAAACTTAAATATCGTTTTACTCAAAATTTTATTTTTGTGACATATCGAGTTACTGCAATAAGCCCTTCAATTGTACGAGCTTTTTTAATGGAAATTATAAAAAAAATTTGCACAATTATAAACTTATACAAAAATACACACGATACGTATGTATAAACAAGAAGGTTGTGAATAGTGACAAAAATAGTGACAGCATCAAAAATGAGGCTGCTTCTATTGTTTTTATAATAATACTATATTCGGCTATGCCCTCCACAATAAATGTTAAATAAATTATCAAATTTCAACGAAAAATTTAAAACGAAAAATTAAAAATTTAATTTAATTGTTAAGCTTTAATAAATGAAAAACAATGACTTTTTCGAGATTGCGTTATGTAATTATTTTCCAAATTAAAGAAAGTGCTATTTTTTATTATACATATAATATATAATAGATATAATATTATATAAAATTTTATACATATTTATTTTAAGTGGGGAATTTTTGTAGAATTGACTTCATCTTGTAAGTTCATCCGAGGTATAAATTGTAAGAGGGCTGAAACGTTATTTAAAAGAAAATTTATAATAGTGTTTTTTTCGAAATTTATTACTATAACCAATTCGAATAAGACAGTAAACTGCTTAAATTAATTAATTTTTGCTCAGTTTGGACATAAACTTAATTAAACAAATGTTTCGACAACAAAAATTCAAACAAATGTGAAAAATTATAATTTGCTTTGAAATTTTATATTTGGCAATTAAATTTTAATAATCAAATTCACAAACCTGATATCTCGGATCCTTTAAAAATGCTCACTTTTATGCCTAAAGAACTTTTATACAGGTATATAAAAATACCTGTATAGTTCTTAATAAAAAAACAATTAATTTGCTGGGGATATGGTCGAAAACAATTTTTTTAATTAATTTCCAATACAAAAATTAACAAAGGAAATATCATTTTGTTTAGCATTTAATTCTATTAATTAATAACGAAATCATGTAGGTATATAAAAAATTAACTTTTTATTTTATAAAAATCTATGAAAAATTAAAGTGTTAAGTTTTATAAAAATGTCATGTTTTTTCCATACACTTACTTGTATGTTTCCTTATTTAACAATTTTTATTGTTATTAAAGTTGTCTTAAATTGCATTTTATACAGGACAAATTTGGAAAATTCCTGCAGACATCATCGATGCAGACGTCGTCAATAACGATCTGGCCAACTGGGTTTGGATGTAGTTTGGTTTTATTGCGTTGTTTATTTTCTTTTTGTTTTTCTGTGTTTTTCGTTATGTATGTTTAGATGCCTGTTGGTTTAATTTATTTTGTTTTTTATTTCGTTTAGCGTTGTTGTTAATTTTTTTTGTTTTTGGTGTAATAATAATAATATGTTTAAAATACACTATGGTGAAGGGTATATAAGAATAAAGCACTTTTACTTGTTCTAATTCTGGAAAGCATGTATAACAGAATTATTAAAGATTTGTATCTCGCCGATATCTGGGATCCTCTAAAACCTAATTTCAACATACACACAGTCGGACAGGACGGACAAAGCTTAATCAAATCCGCTACATATGAGGATCCAGAATATATATACTTTATGGGGTCGGAAAATTATATTATAGAAATTACATACGAAATGACATACTTAACCTTCTCACGAAGGTGAAGGGTAAAATAACTAAAAAGGGACTTTTTGGTAATCGGTCCAGCTTACAAACGGCCAAAGATAGACTAGAAATATTTTGGGAACCATTATAAAACATAAAAAAGATTGTTTGAAGCTAGCTAAAATATTGAATTTAACATAAAAAATCGGGGGACACGATACAATTTTTTCTTGAAAACTGTCCAACTTACGAATGGACAACACTTTACCAAAATATTTTGAGTAACATCATATCCCATAACAGCGAATATTTCAAGGGGGTAACTCAAGCACCATTTTTTGTGAGTAGGTCTAATATACATACATATACTCTATAATTACGTACGATTGGCTAGATGAGTAGATGAGAGTAGCATTCAACTGGTAGACGGAAGGTATTGAGTTCAACTCCAGTCTGTGTCGACTTTTTATTTTTATTTTTTCATAAATAATAATAAAAAATATTCTTTAAATAACTCTACTAAAAAACAACTTATTTCCAACTAAATAATATTGACTTACTAAGTAGGATTAAAATGTATGTATATATGTATGTATGTATTTATGTATGTATGTATGTATGTATGTATGTATGTATGTATGTATGTATGTATGTATGTATGTATGTATGTATGTATGTATGTATGTATGTATGTATGTATGTATGTATGTATGTATGTATGTATGTATGTATGTATATATTTATATATGTTTTATATAATGTATTTATAATAAAGTAGTGGGACTTTGTATCAATGCAAATACTATAACAACTATTGTATATTTTTTTAACGAGAAAACATGTCTTTTAATAAGTCTACAAAGTGAATCCCTGGTTTAGTAGATCATTATACCATATTTAGAATTTTTATTATATTTATATTGCTTTTTTATTGTATTTATATTCCGTTTGTAACACATCGAAATATTGATAATAGATCCACAAAAGTATACATTTATATTCTGGGTCCTTATAAAATTCCAAGACGATCTAGCCATGCCTGTCCATCTGTCCACTAGTTTAGCGCTGAAACTTGATATAAGTAAGTTTATTATACGAGTATAGCTAAGAAGGATAAAAACATTTTGTTTCTAAAAATTACTATTTTACTAATCCGAAAGTAATGTGTCCATAATTGACTTAAGCCATATTTCAAATATCAACCTAATGTTTATAGGGGAGCATTCCATTTACAGTATTTGATGGTGGGTATATAAGATTCGGCATAGTCGAATATAACACTCTTACTTGTTAATATACAATTAATATTACTAATTATTGCCGGACTCAAAAATTTGTATCTCAAATTTCTTTTGTATGATTTTTTAAACGCCAATAGAAACACACTCTTTTAATAGTACACACACTTCTAAATTCTGCATTAACATGATTAAGTTATTAGAAATTGAATCCAAATATTTTATATTATTACACATTACACGTCTATTTTTTACGTAATGTTATTATTTTTCTCTTGTTCTAATCGAATTTTTATTGGGTACGATATTATTTATTATAAAGTTTTTGGACTGAAAAACTTTATTTTGTTGATTTCTATATTTTCTAAAAAAACATATCATTGCCATTTTTATTTGATTGAAACACTCATTGTATTTGGAAAAAAATATACTTAATGAAACAAATAATTTAAAATTATCTTTCTTAATAAATTGTGCGTCAAAAATTAATTTAAAGTTAAAAAATGGATTAAAAAATTGGCTTCAGTTCCTAATAACTCACTTATATTCAGATATAATATAAATGTTCATACATGTAAAAATGAGGAGGAGCTTGTCTTTCTATTGAAATATAACAAAATGAAATCGTAGTAAAGAAATTTCAGATACAAATTTGTAATTCCGACAACTATTAAAAATCCGTTTTTTTGGTAATAACTCCCGATTTTCTAAATATTCTAAATATCTCTACTATACCGACAAATTGCAATAGGTCTCATGAAGAGTGTATTCGATTTATGTAATTTTGTCACACCTTGTAATTATTCAAAAAGAGCACATACAAAACGCAACTTTTCTTTTTAAAAAACAAAAGAACATATAATTAATGTTATGAGTTTTCTGTAATCTAACGTTCAACCACATATTTAATAAATATTTTTAACAAATATTTTTTACTATACAAATATTTTCTTTTTTAGATTTGTACATGCCCAAGGAAATACCACTGCAAAGTTATGCACCACCACCAGCAGCATCTATGCCTACATCACTGTCAACACCTTTCTCAACAAATATGTCCGAATCGAATCAATTCAATAGCTACAAACAACAAAACGTTTCACCTTTATCACCATATTCAGTACCAGAATCGGTGTCTCCCATGAACAGTTCTAAACCTTACGGAGGAACCAATAGTTTCCCAATAAGCAAACCATATCAACAAGGATTTTCGACATCATTTGGTGGCAACAATCAACCACCAAAGCAGCAGTTCTTACCACCACAAAGCTATCAAACTATACCTCAAAGCACAGGCCAAAGTGCCCCCCAGGTTAGCTTTAACCCGTCACCATTGCCGTATGATAAGTTGGCCAAATTTGAAAATCCACCAGCTGATGAGGGTCGTTATATCAGCAGTCCTCATACACGTGGTTCCCACTTGAATGTTCGCGCCAATAAAGTTCGAAATGTCTCATCAGCACCTTTCGCCGGTTCATACAATAGACCTTACACACCATCCTCCGACAACCATTACTATAGCGGCACTCCCAGTCCATCTTCACGTCCTTTATCTTCCTTGCAACACAGCAGTGGGCACAACACACCAAATCTAATACATCCAACAGTTACCAGCAATCAAATATTGAATGCACCATCCTACAATAACTCAGCCCGTGGATGGGGATGCAATTCAGGTACATCTGCTGGTTACCAACATTCACAGAGTCACATATCTTCTACCAAGCCTCAGGTTGTAAACGCTGCTAGTATGCCATACACCGATTTTTAATGATAAACAAAAACTGTAGGCAAAAATGTGTAACAATGAAATTTCTCTCTCTCTTCCTTTTTAAAACACTAACACACAGTCTCTCTCTTGCTCAACCACATATAATTAATAAAAATATATAATAAAAATTGTGTTTTGTAAATATGATTAAATATATTTTATAAAATACATTAACAATATGTACTTAATTTTAGGGAGAGTAATTGTTTATTGTTTATATTATAATAATTGTTTCAGATATGTGTTATTACGAATATTTATTTATTTATTTAATTTTTTAATTATTCATTAATATTTGTTTAGTCTACTTTGTATAAAAACTTGAAGTGTCGTGGATAAAGATTTCAATTCTTACATTATCATATTCATTAAAATGAAAACCTTAAACCGAAATATTTTAAATAAAATTACTGCTTAAATTTATAACTACTCATTGGCAATAAAAATATATTGTGTCATTAAATTGGTAATTCCAACAAACTCTATGCTTGTATAAAAATCAAATAAATTTAAAAAAATATATAGGACAACTTGGAACTTTATTTGGTTAAGAATTTTTTTCAAACGTATTGTTTGCATATTGTGCAATAACAAATTTCCATCAATTAACCCCTTAAGAAAATCTTACTACCTGACAGTATAATTACTGCATTTAAAGCCCCCTTTACACAAGTAATATGATCTGTCAAAAATTTGTGTAGAAGTGTACGTATGAAATAATTCTCCAAAAATATTTATTAGTTCATTAATTATTATACCCTTCACCTTCGTGAGAAGGGTATATATAAGTTTGTCATTTAGTTTGTAATTTCTATAATATAATTTTCCGACCCTATAATGTATATATATTCTTAATCCTTATAGATAGCGGAGTCGATTAAGCCATGTCCGTCTGTCTGTCTGTTGAAATCTGTTTTTAGAGGACCCCAGATATCGGCGTGATCCGAATCTTCAATAATTCTATTAGACATGCTTTCGAGAAGATCGAAAGATAACGGAGATATGAGCAAAAATCCGAGACAACCTCTGAAATTTTCATCAAAAAATTGTTATAAAAGCAACAACAACACTGTATATAGAAAAAGATGTACACGTGTGTGTGTATTTGTATTTGGTTTTATTCAGCTGTGTATTTTTTGTATGATTGGAATCCAAACATACAAAGTATACGCAGCAAAAAAATATGATTTGTATTTTTTGTTAAAATAAAATAATTTTCCTTTTTGCTTTGCAAATATATTTTTTAACAAGTAGGAAAGTATAGTCGGGCATGGCCGACCATATGAAACCCTACACCATGAGTTTATTTTTACAATTTTTACTTTTATAAAATTTTTATTTTTTGTAAAGAAACTTTCATGTTGAATATTACCATAATTCCAAAATATTTAAGCCATTTATTGATAAAAAACTAAAATTTCAAAATGAGGCTTTATATAGGTCAAATTACCGATCCTCGGTAAATTTGGGAAAAGGATATATTTCTAAATAACAGTTAGTTTTGTTGAGTTGCATAACAAGTTCAAATCGGGAGGTACGGTTGTATGGGGGCTAGGTGAAATAATTGACCGATTTCAACCATTTTCAATAGGCTTCGTCCTTGTGCCAAAAAACATGCTTGGTCCAAATTTCATCAAATTATCTTGAAAATTGCGGCCTGTACCTTGCGCACAAGGTTTACATGGACAGCCAGCCAGCCAGCCAGCCGGACGGACATGTCTTAATCGACTCAAAAAATGATTCTGAATCGATCGGTATACTTTAAGGTGGGTATTGGACCAATATTTTTGTATGTTACAAACATCAGCACAAACGTATAATACCCTCCCCACTATAGTGGTGTAGGGTATAATGAATAGAAAAAAGTATTTAAAACGTTTTCAATTATATGAGAGTAGATTGTGAGTTATTGTACAATAATTTTATATGCGAATAATGTAAGTTTGAAATTTAAAACTAACACAAATTTTTTCCAAGTGCTTTTTAAAACAATTTTTTTTACGATAAACAAAAACAAAATCGACGTCTCGTCAATGTTTACCAGCAATGAATACGAAAGTGTTGTTGTTTTCCTCTTGCTTGTTATACCCTACACCATTATAGTGGGGAGGGTATTATAAGTTTGTTCTGATGTTTGTAACATACAAAAATATTGGTCCAATACCCACCTTAAAGTATACCGATCGATGCAGAATCATTTTTTGAGTTGATTAAGACATGTCCGTCCGTCTGTCCGGCTGTCCATGTAAACCTTGTGCGCAAGATACAGGCCGCAATTTTCAAGATAATTTGATGAAATTTGGACCAAGCATATTTTTTGGCACAGGGACGAAGCCTATTGAAAATGGTTGAAATCGGTCCATTATTTCACCTAGCCCCCATACAACCGTACCTCCCGATTTGAACTTTTTATGCCATAATTACGTCAAATATTATTTTATCTCTCTAAAAATTGGCACAAATAAGTCTTATATAAGTATAAATGACACTGCAGATTTTCGTAAGGATCGGCCCTTATTTGTCACTAGCCCCCATACAAACCCCCCTTCAAAAAATGTCTTAAACGTCTAAAATTGACTTGTAACCATTTGTATCGCAATGAAACTCAACAAAATTAACTGTTATTTAAAAATATATCCTTTTCCCAAATTTACCGAGGATCGGCCCATACGTGACTTATATAAAGACTCATTTATTTTTTGCTTAATATTTGCTTAAATATTTTGGAATTATGGTAATATTCAACATAAAAGATTCTTTATGAAAAAAATAAAATATAGTCATGGTGTAGGGTATTATATGGTCGGCCATGCCCGACTATACTTTCCTACTTGTATACTGTTAAGAACAACAACAATGTATTGCTAAGGTTAAGCGCATATTAGTGTATAGAAAACACACTGTATAGAAAACACACTGTCTATAGCGCATTTACAA
Source organism: Lucilia cuprina (assembly GCF_022045245.1). Classification (NCBI taxonomy): domain Eukaryota; kingdom Metazoa; phylum Arthropoda; class Insecta; order Diptera; family Calliphoridae; genus Lucilia; species Lucilia cuprina. Next base: position 12,773,102 of record NC_060949.1, on the reverse strand, counting down.
AAACAAAAGAGTACCAAGCGCATAGGGCTTGGGCACCCTTGGTTTGGATGCTGTTGACGTCATTGCGTTGTTATTTTTGTTTTTCTGTGTTTTTCGTTATGTATGTTTAGATGTCTGTTGGTTTAGATGCCTTGTGTATTTTGTGTTATATTTCATTTAGCGTTGTTGTTGTTCTTTTTGTTTAACTCTTGATGTAATAATAATGTAGTCGGGAAAAAAATTAAAATTTATAAAAGATGTTTAAAATACACTATGGTGAAGGGTATATAAGATTCGGCACAGCCGAATATAGCACTCTTACTTGTTTTAATAATACTTCGGGAACATTGCTTTTTTTCAGTTTCCTGGATTTATACGAAACCATTTCTTATTCTTGAAAATAAATCTTGGAAATAAAGATATCTACAGAAACATTGTTGTGCTTCTTAAGAATAACTAATAACTTCATCATTAACTTATTAACTTATTTAATTTTCATAATAAAGCATTTAAGTTGAATTGTACCTTGCCTCAGATATACTTAAGCCATTTATTGCTTAATAAAACTGTTTATTTAAGTGCCAAATTTCATTGAATTATCTCCAAAATTGTCTGCTGTAGTTTGATTACAAGGTTTACAAACCCTATTTGGCGGATTCTGTTGTATAAGGACTAGGTGAAATAATGGACCGATGTAAACAATTTTCATCGACCTATAGTTTGATTACAAACTTTAAAAGCCCTATTTGGGGGTTCATTTGTATGAGGGCTAGGTGAAATAATGGACCGAAGTTAACCATTTTCAATTGGGTTCGTCCCTGTGACAATAGAAGATCATGTACAAAATGTCATTGAATTATCTTCAATATTGCGACCTGTTTGATTACAAGGTTTACATGGACGGGCGGATAGACGGACGAACATAGCTAAATCGACTCAGAAAATGATTCTGAGCCGATTAGTATACTTTAAGGTATAGGACCAATATTATTATGCGTTACAAACATCAGCACAGGTATAAATATACCTAGAATTAACTTGAATGGAGTTGAAAATTATAATAAGAATGAAAATACTGTAAAAGGCTATAATAAGCGAAAAAAAAGATGAAAGTGCTGGAAATGATCTAAAGAAGTGGGGAATCTCCTTTTGATTTGATTCAGAATTCACTATTTTTGAGAATGACTCTCATTCAGAATCGGTTCACAATTTCATATACCCCCATACAAATATACACAATCCCAGGAAATGTGTTTATTTTTAATAACACAATTATAAAAATTAAGTTCTATATCAATAGAATTCATACAAAGAAATCTATTTTACGATTGGTTTAAATTTAGTTATAGCTCCCCTCCCGAAAATCAATTAAATGCTCAAAACTCATTACTTAATCAAGGTATCCAATTTGGTACATATATTAGTTTTATAAACATAAATTTTACCGTAAATTTGTTTTATGATTTAGAGGCCTTTACTGAAGGCATTCTTTTGCAGAGCACACCCCGCTGCATTGCAAAATCATTTCAATTTCACATGGCCTGTCATTGTCAGCCAAGTGCTTGCCTTCTCGCTTCTACTAAAGGGTTGATAGAAGACTTACTTAAAAAGGCCTATTAAACGGTCTTCCGTTGTAGGCCTATTGGAAGATCTTTCGATGAAGGCTTATAAGAAGACCTATAACGTAATGTATATAAGATGGTCTTCCGTTAAAGACATAGTAAAAGATCATTGTAAAAAGTCTGTATAGGAAATTATTATAAATATTTTAGGGATATATTCATAAGAGTTTATCAAAGTTTTATAAAATAAATTTAAATAAAAAAATGATAAATTCTTAGCAATGAGCATAAGAAATTGGCACATACGTATATTATAAAAACCTTTACGAGAACATTACAACATAAAGTTTTGCAAAAGAAAAAATACACTCTTCTGTTTTTAGGTTGCGGTTTATAAAAAATGCATTTTATAGGGAGAGCCAATATATAAAAATAATTGCAAACCCAATCATGTTTGAATTTTAATAATTGTTTTGCAATACAACTTGTAATGTACATGAATCAAAAACAAGAAGGGGAAGCAGTGTGCTTGTGAACTGTCTTCTGCGAGAAGGCAATGAGGAATGAGTATCGCATCTTTTAGAATGTGTAAATATGTCTCTTAGAAGTCCTAAAAATCGAAGTCCTACCATTTTTTCCCGCTGGGTTATAAATGTAATATTTGTTTCTGCTCGGTCCACAATTGGTTATTTCAACCATACAAGGTCACCTCCTGAAAATCATCGATAATTTTTGTAACTCCCATACAAAATTCGCTTTCGAAAACTACGTGAACTCGTGTTACTTATTATCAGGGAAACCAAAATATGCAAATGCATGTTTTTTGTGGTGCGTCGTATGGACTCATGGATAAGATATTTATACGTTTCAGACCAATTTAAGAATTTTGGCATCGATTTGTTAGAGCATATTTTTGCATATTTTACCCATAAGAGCATAATTTTGCATGATTTGACTTTTTTAGCATATTTAAGGCATATTTTCAAGTTTTTAGAGCATATTTTACTCTTTTAGTGCATATTTTGATATTTTCGCTTTTTTTCGTTTTTGTACATTTTCAAAACTTTATTTAAAAAAAATAAAATTAAATTTTTTTATTTTTAATTTTTCAGCCTATTTTACAATTTTGAAAAAAATTCGTTTGTAGAACTTAAAAACTGAACAAAAAAATTTTGTTCAATAAAGCATTACATTTTAAATCAGACATAAAACCTATTACTTTTGATTTCATGAGACCAATCCATTTTTATAGTTTAAAAAAATAAATAATTGTAATTTATAACAACGCCGATTAAAATGTCAGTTTAGAAGCTATGAATACAATTGGTAGAAATGTGTCAAACTTTGTCGTTTGAAATATGTTTTTTGGGATCCAAATGGTTTCATGTTATTTATTGGTTATCTGAACGTAAAACGGAATTCTATTAAACTAGTTCTTCAAACTATGAGGTGAATCAATTATAAAAAATCTTGTAGGATGAAATATGACACTAAACATTTATTATTTCATTACAATTTCTGTCTTTTTGAGCTTTTCAATGTTAAAAAATAATGAAAAATTTTATTTTTAGAGCATATTATTTAAATTTTAAGAGTATATTTTGAGTTTTTTACGGCATATTTAAAGCGCTTAAAACACTTTTTTTAGAGCATGTTTTCGGTTTCCCTGCTTATTATCGTGTAAATTTATCAATATAGAGTTTGGCACAACTAATTCTTTAATCTTCAGAAATGTTACTGTCTACTTTTTGCCACATATATACAATGGTAAATAAGAAAGGCTTGGTATGTTTTGAAAACTTTATAATACTTATGTATTTGTTGAACTTTAATAAAGTATATAAGGTAAGTATATAGGGTACGGTGACCAGACGTTCTGTATTATACAGAACAGTACTGAATTTTAGAGCCCTGTTCTGTATAAATTTTTCTTTGCTAAAACAAAACTGAAAATGTTCTGTACTTTATTTAGAGTTCTGTATTTGTTCAGTATTTCGTCATTTTGTCAAATTTACATAAAAACGCATATGAAATACATATTAAAAAATCTAAAACAAATGTAGGTAATACAGTTTTCCCAGAACATACAAATTGCTTTTGATTTGAATTTAAACCATAAGGCACAAATAAAATCAGACAATGATTTTTATTTTTTGATATTAATTATAAAACCCATTATGCGATATTTACCTTTAAAACACGGTAAAAACAAGTAAGAAGTATAAGTCGGGCGAGGCCAACCATATAATACTCTACACCTGTATACGAATAAAATGTGATTTAGTTTTCATAATAAAGCATTTAAGTTGAATTGTACCTTGCCTCAGATATACTAAATACATTTACTATTTAATAAAACTGTGGATATTTAAGTAAAATTTTGATGGAGTTTTTTAGAGGGGCTACGGTCAAATGAGGCCCTATAATTATAAAGTTCATCAGGGTCATTAAGACTAGTATAGAGCTTGGTTTTGCAGCTTTTTGTCGAGATACGAGTATATTAAACATACTTATGAACATAAAAGCCCCATATGGCGGTTTCACTTCAATGGGGCCTAGGTGAATAGACCGATGTTAACTATTTTCCATAGGCTTCGTCTACAATACCATAAAAGATCATGTGCCAAATTTCATTAAATTATCTCCAAATTTGCTACTGTAGTTTGATTACAAGATTTACAAGCTTCATTCAGGGGTTCAGTTGTATGAGGGCTAGGTGAAATAATGGACCGATGTTAATCATTTTCAACGGTCTACGGTATAATTGAAAATCATGTGCCAAATTTCATTGAATTATCTCCAAAATTGCGACCTGTAGTTTGATTAAAATGTTTACAAGACCTATTCGGGGGTTGTATGGGGGCCAGATGAAAAAATGGACCGATCTTTTCAATAGGGTTCGTCCCTGGGATAATAGAAGATCATGTACCAAATTTCATTTAATTATCTTCACAATTGCGGCCTGTAGTTTGATTACAAAGTTTACATGGACGGACGGACATGGCTAAATCGACTTAGAAAATGATCCTGAGCCGATTGGTATACTTTAAGGTGGTTATAGGACTAATATTATTGTGCGTTACAAAATCAGCACAAACCCAATATACCCTCCCCACTCAAGTAGAGTGGGGTATAATTATCGAGTTTAAACACAGATTAATAGAAAATTGGCAAAATTGAAGAAATTGTACAGAAATTAGATTCGGAAATTAGAAAATTAAAATTCTTTAGTTGATTTTTATTCTTTGTTTTGAAAAATAAAAGTCATTGATTGATTTCTATTTATACCCTACACCACTTTAGTGGGGAGGGTATATTGGGTTTGCGCTGATGTTTGTAACGCACAATAATATTGCTCCTATACCCACCTTAAAGTATACCAATCGGCTCAGAAAGTTTTTCTGAGTCGTTTTGGCTCTGTCCGTCCGTCCATGTAAACCTTGTAATCAAACTACAACTCGCAATTTTGAAGATAATTCAATGAAATTTGGTACATGATTTTCTATTGTCCTAGGGACGTACCCTATTGAAAATGGTTAAGATCGGTCCATTAACTCACCTAGCCCTTATACAACTGAACCCCCAATATGGCTCGTATACCTTGTAATAAAACTACAGGTCGCAATTTTGGAGGTAATTCAATGAAATTTGCCACATAATGTCTTATGGTACCGTAGACGAAGCCTATTGAAAATGGTTAAGATCGGTCCATTATTTTACCTAGCCCCCATACATCTGAACCCTTTTTAAACTTTGTAATCAATTTTGCAATTTTGGAGGACATTTAATGAAATTTGCACATAATGTTTTATGGTACCGTAGACGAAGCCTATAGAAAATGGTTAACATCGGCCCCCATACAACTGAACCCACGAATAGGGCTTTTAATGTTTGCAATCAAACTATAGGTCGGAATTTTGGAGGTAATTCAGTGAAATTTTACACATGATATTCTATGATACCGTAAACGAAGCCTGTTGAAAATTGTTTACATCGGTCCTTTTTCTCACCTAGCTCATATACAACTTAACCTGCCGAATAATGCTTGTAAGTCTTGCAATCAAATTACAGGTCGCAATTTTGGATAATATACTAGTGGGTTAAGACATTCATCCCAAGCTGTATAATCTTGCTAGATTTGCTGCATAATAATCTTGGCAGATATAACAATTGGCACTATCCAACCAGCTTGGTCAAAAAGTCGAGCAATGTCTGATAACACAGTTGGCTTTGTGTATGCTGATTGTCTTTCAATTAAGACATATTAAAGAAAAACGTATCTTCTTCAGCATTTTCTTTGGCTTCGCCGCTTATCTTTTGTTTAAGATAGAAGAGTTTTTCATAATTAACTTAATAAGTTTTAACCCATAATTCACCTGATTCCTGTTTTTTGTAATTTCAGAGGGGTAGAGATTGAAAATTTTCCGGCGTAGTGCGGTAATCATCACCAAATGATTTTAAATCTGTTTGGATATATCTTAATAAATCGGCGACAACAGATTCTAAACTAGACATGTTTGGAAATTTATTCAAAAAAATCTACAAAAAAATGTAACAGCAAACTTAAATTTCCGACAGGGTATTTTATATGTGTATCAAGCTATATATAACAAGAGTGCTATATTCGGCTGTGCCGAATCTTATATACCCTTCACCATAGTGTATTTTAAACATAGTTTTATAAATTTTTCCCCGACTACATTAATACTACACCAAAAGCAAAACAAAATGAACAACAACAACGCTAAACGAAATAAAAAACAAAATACACAAGGCATCTAAACCAACAGACATCTATACATACATATCGAAAAGCACAGAAAAACAAAATAAATAACGCAATAAAACCAACCTACATCCAAATATACGAACAGAATTCACAAAAACAAAATACACGACTCAATGACGCCAACAGCATCAAAACATACAAAACGAAATACATAGCTGAAAAACCAAATACTTCTATACACACGTGTACATCTTTTTCTCATATACAGGGTTGTTGTTGCTTATTTAACAAAGCACGTAAAAATATGACATTTTTTGATGAAATTTTCAGAGGTTGTCTCGGATTTTTGCTCATATCTCCGTTATTTACCGACCGATTTTGTTGATTTGAAATAGAGATCTTCTCGAAAGCATGTCGAACAGAATTATTGAAGATTCGGATCTCGCCGATATCTGGGGTCCTCTAAAAACTGATTTTAACAGACAGACAGACGAACATGGCTTAATCGACTCCGCTATCTATAAGGATCCAGAATATATATATTCTTTATAGGATCGGAAAATTATATTATAGAAATTACAAACGGAATGACAAACTTATATATACCCTTCTCACGAAGGTGAAGGGTATAAAAATACTTAAAAAAACACTTTTAATAGGTGTTTTGAATAAAAAATATATTTTTTTGACAAATGAAACTAATATAATACAAACGTGTAAGAGTGTTATATTCAGCTATGCCGAATATGGGTCGATCTTCATAAAATTTGGTATAAAGAATTTGGTTCGTATTAAATTTATTTGTGTCGAATTTCATCGCTACACTCTTATTTTTAAGCCAGTAATGAGTGTTAAAGTCCTTTTGTGGAGGGGATAGGGGGTAGGGTCAATTATGGACCGATCCTCATAAAATTTTGCGTTGTGATTTTGGATCATAAGAATCTTACTTATGTTGAATATCATCGCTATATTCGTATTTTTAAACAAGTTATGACTGTTAAATCAGCTTTTCGATGAGCCACTTGTATGGGGGCTATCCGAAAATGTGGACTTATATTGCCCATTTTCAATACCAACAAACCTTGCAAACCTTGTAGTAAACTGGAAGTAGGATACAAGCCTTCAAAAGAGGTAAACCAAAAAAATCTCCTGGATGATCGTAATTCGTATGGTGTTACTATTGCTTTCTACAATAATTTTCTTCATATTACATCCTGTAAAAATTTAAAAAAAAATGTGAAAATAGATTACTCTTATAGCAATTCTACTCCGATTTTTATATCCTTATAAAAATATTTCAAAGTTTAAAGGATTGTAGTCCAAATTTATATGCATTTATATGCATTTTATGATACTAATATTGGTGTCAAATGGAAGCTGGTAATCTGTACATTCTATATATATATATGTATTATTTCCCTGTCTCACTTAAAAAAAAAAAAAAACGAAAAAAATTACATTTAAAAAGGTTTTATTTTCGACACAAAAACTTTTAACTACTTTTTTGTGACAAATTTTCTTTAAGATTTCCAACTCTTTCTTGATGATCTTGATGATTTGAAATAAATTATATTATTTCGAAGCAGAGGAACTCACCTTCATTTGAAATTAATATTAATGCCAACTTTTTAATATAAAAGAAATTACTGTTTTTAAAATTTTCAACGAGTTCTAGAATTCATACGTTCCCCTAAACACTAGTTTAACTATAACTGTTGCTGAAGAACTTATTGGAAATGCTTGAGAACACAACAATGTTCCCAAAAAACTTGTTGTAGAAATAAAAGCGATATTATTATTTTCATGATTTCTTTTCAAAAATCATCAAATACATTTTTTTTATTTTAGAAAAATTATTAAGAAATTAAGAAAAGAAGAAAATTTATAATAAAAATATTCAATTATGTAGATAATATATAGTAATTTTACTGCTAAATAGTGAGTTTTTCTTAATCGGTTAATTGATAGAAATTATTCGGTTTATTCGTTATTTGAAATTTAACAATTTTCATTTATTCGAACGATTAATCGTAAAAAATTAATCGATTAACCGATCGACGATTAATCGTTTGAATACTCTACTTTCTACTAATATGCCACCATCTGGTTGACTCAAATTTATAACTTTTGGGTCAATCGTCACATTATTGTCCCATAGTATTCTGGAGAGTAGACACTTGAAATTTTTAAATTTTATTTCCATTAATATCTTACCACCTGGCTGACTCCAATTCGTATGTTTTTGGTCTTTCGTCAGAAATAAACTCTTTGTAATCGAGAATGAAGACAGTCGTCACTTTAGTGTCCCCTTTGTAAGCGGAGGCAATCGTCTCTTTACTGGCTCTTTGTAGAGTTTAAGTTACGATTGACTTCCTCGTAGGACAAGCCCATGTTAAAATCAAAAAAATGTAATATTTTTTTCATGCTTTGTAAAATAAGCAACACCAACACTGTTTTGTATTATATGTATATATGTACACGTGTGTGTAGATGTATTTTGTTTTATTCAGCTGTGTATTTTGCTTTGTATGTTTCAATGCTGTTGGCGACATTGAGTTATATATTTTGTGTTTGTGAATTCTATTCGTATATTTGGATGTACAGTGTCTCACATAAGTATTCGAATTTGGTTGTACTTTGAAAAGAAACATAATTTAATAATATTTTTGTGTGTGAAATGAATAATTAAATTTGTTATATTGTCCAGAAAGTCCTAAGGTGTAATATCACACTCTTTAAAATTTGAAAAAAATTACATTTACCTCAATTGATTTAACTTTTCCATAAAATCCATAAAATAGCCTCACAAAAGTATTCGAATTTTTCCTGTATTTCATATATCACCATATTTTATGAAACACAGAAATTATAAACGAGTGGTTTTTTGCTTAAAATTATGTTAAGGGGTTACTATCAACCGAAATTGTATATTTTTGGCCAATTAGTTCCAAAATTTTGGAGCATTTGTACCATCTTATCATGTAATATCATAAAAATGCCGATTTTTCACCATATTTGCAATTTTTTTCCTTTTTTTAGAAATAAAACCAAACTTTAATATGAGGATTTAATACACCCCTTGAGGTATATAAAATAATAATTTTTGTTATAAAGATCTGTACTTAAAAGTTCCAGGAAGTATTTTTGGTGTCGTTCTTCAGTTTCTAATTGAATTGTATGGATCTTAAGTCCCTTTTCGTACCACTAGGGTCAATATTTTCCGACAAAGTTGGCTAGTATAAATTCATGTACATATTAGCACTAATATATCTTAAATTTTAATGATATCAATAATATATCTTGGACATTTTAAATACAGATTCTTGTAACAAAAAATGCTATTTTTAGATACTCCAAGGGGTCTATTAAATCCCAATATCAAATTTTGCTTTTATCTCTTGAAAAAAAGAGAAAACAAATTATGCCAAAAATCGCCATTTTAATTATATATTGCATAAAAAAGGGTACAGATCCCCAGAATTTGTGGACCACAAAGGTCAAAAATATATCATTTCGGTTGATAGTAACCCTTAAAACAATTTAAAGCATAAAAACCATTCGATTCTAAAATTTGTGTTTCGTATAATACGATCAAATATGAAATACAGGAAAAATTTGTGAGGCAATTTTATGGACTTTTTAAAAAAACTAATTTAATTTAAGTAAATGTAAATTTTTCAAGTTTTAAAAAGCGTGATATCAAACCTAAGGACTGTCTAGACAATATAACAAATTTATTTTTTTGCACACAAAATATATTATTAAATTTGGTTTCTTTTCATGGTTTACCTAAATTCGAATACTTTTGCTTGACCAATGTTGGCAACACTGATTCTTACCACTACATTAACAGTTTCTCTTTCTGCGTTTGGCTGCTTTAAACACATTTGTTTATAATGAAGTTACGTATCATAGAATATTATCATAGTAGTTCAACTTTCTCCGAAAAAAGCTAACTCAGCTGTCAAAAAAACCTAACTCTAAATATGTATTAGTAAGATTTTCTTTAGAAGTGTTAGTGTATAAAAGCACCCAGCAGTTCGACAAAGAGTCAATGCATACGAAAAAGACAGTAATTTCCACTAATAGTTAACCACCTGGATGATCGTAATTCGTATGTTTTGGGTCATTCGTCACGAATGTACCCTTTGTAATCGAGAATGAAGACAGTCGTCACTTTAGTGTCCTGGCTGACTCCAATTCTTATTTTTTCGTCTTTCGTCACAAATAAACTCTTTGTAATCGAGAATGAAGACAGTCGTCAATTTAGTGTACCATTTGTAAGCGAGAGCGGAGGCAATCCTCTCTTTACTGTCTCTTTGTAGGGTGTAGAGTGACGATTGACTTCCTCGTAGGACAAGCCCATGTTAAAATGGCCACCTGACTACCCAGGTGACCGAGGGCCACCACAAGTGGTAGGTTAAGTGGTCAGTTCGGGACTGTCCCGTCGAACTGCTGGGCATTTAACCACACATAAAATGCTCACATAGTTGCATAATATCGGTCGAAATAATAATACAACGTTTTTATTGCATCATTTTTCTTAAATAATTAAATTTGAAGTTGAAGATTGCATTTAAAGAAGCTTAATAATATTTTTCATGTATTCAATATTTGATAAAATGTAAAATTCTTTAATTTTTTTCGATTTTCATATATTTCACCTTCAATTTGGAATTAGAACAAGTATGAATGTATAGTCGGTCGTAGCCGACTATATGATACCCTACACCTGTCAGTATGTATGTTAAAAATGGGGATTATTTAAAAAAATAAAGCATTTGGTTTGTTTTTTTAACTTTATTTCGGAAAAAAGTGTTATTAGTGTTTGTATGTGAATTTTGACCTTTAAGTCATTTTGTATGTGAATTTTGACCTTTAAGTCATTTTCTGAAGGGGAGTTTGTATGGGGGATAGCGTCAAATGAAGCCCGATCATTACAAAAATCGGTAGTGTCATTTAAAGTTCTATAAAACTAAGTTTTGTCGACTTTTGTTTACATAATTGATCATTTAAATTAATTTCATTAATCGACTCAGAAAATTATTCTAAGCCGATTGGTATACTTTAAGGTGGGTATAGGACGAATATTTTTGTATGTTACAAACATCAGCACAAACCCAATATACCCTCCCACTAAAGTGGTGTAGGGTATAAAAACAAAAAATTTAATGTCAAATAATTAAAAAAATCATTTTTTGGTTTGTGAAAATTAAAAGAATTTAGTGAAGAAATTATATTTAAATAATTGTAAAAAAAATAAAAAATGTGTGTTTGTTTTATAAAAATTGGGTCCGAATCGTTTTTATGTGCGAATTTTGGACTTCAAATATTGAATATTTGTTGTTGTAGCTTTGTGTTGAGTTCACACAGAACATATAAGTGTAAAGAGAGAATGATTTTTCTTTCGTGGTAACCCTTCAAACATTTTCTATTGCGGAAGTTACCCATGTGAAACTTCCAAACGTGCTAAAAGCTCGTCAGCGATGTTGCGGAAGTATAAGAATTCTTGTCACTAGTCGGGAAGAACTGATGCCGAGCTGGGGAACGTCTAAGAGTAACGTGGAAGATACTTCTGGAAGACCCGCAGAAGAAACTTCTAGATGACTCTTGGAAGTAAGGTATTGCCAAAGACTCTTCTAGATGTGACTACTTACTATCATCTAGAAGTGTTCCTATCTCTTCTTCTAGAAGAAAAGTATTTTTTTCTTCTAGAAGAAGAGAATGTTCTTCTAGAAGAAAAAAATACTTTTCTTCTCTAGAAGATTCTCTTCTTCAAGAAGATGAGTACTATCCTCTTCAAGAAGATGAGTTTTCTCTTCTTCTATTTGTATGGTCACCAAGATAAAATCTTTGAAAATAAATCTAAATAAAATGAAATTTTATAGTTTTTATTGAAATAATTGAAATTAAAATAGTAGAAAAAATAATTGATTTAACAACTTATCTAAAAAAAGGAATATATGTACATTAGAGTTCTCAAAAAAAAACTAGATTTCGAATTTTGTCCGTCCCCCCTTAAATTGTTCTACGGGTTATACAAATAAGTCGTGCAAAAAATTAGGTCAATAGTATTACGTTAACTGGTGCATTTACAATTGTTTGAAAAATGTAAAAGTTATTAAAAATTCCCCAGGCCATTATCGTGTCTCAGAGCACTTGAATTCGAAATGTTATAAAAAATTAAACATATTTTTGAAAATATTTTAATAAAACAATTGTATTACTTAAAATGTATCTGTAGTTACTTGAATATGAGTTTTTATGTAATATTTTGCAAAATTAGCCTTTTTATTATATTGTTGTGTATTTTAAATGGAACCTTTTGTAAATTTATTAGTCCACATATTTCTAAATAAAAATCAAGTGTTTCATGCAATTTGGACGCCATTAACCCATAAACTTTAAAGGTCAAAGGTCAAATTTTGTAATATTTTCAATTTTTGGTGGAAACTAGTCGAAATTGTTTCTATTTTTAGGTAGATTATCAGAAAACTTAAGAAATTTATTTATTAACAACTGATATTTACAATAATAGTGAAAATAATAAATTAACCCTTAAACGGCCTTGGGGTCAAAATGACCCCGATGTTTTAAAAACATATCAATTTGGACATATTTCAATAAAACCCGTTTGCAATCCCATTAATTCAGCAAATTGATAAAAAAAACAACTGGGTATTATAAAAAATGTAATATATATACATATAAAAATAAAAAATAATGAAATCTAAAAAATGTATTTAAATATTATTTGCATTAAATTAAAACCAAAGTAAAACTGGAAAATTATATCACAAATATAAATTATGATATCTTTTTTTAATACCAAATTGACACCATATTCAAAAAGGTTTAATGGCAAAATTTTTTCAAGCTGAATTAATGGGATTGCAAACGGGTTTTATTGAAATATGTCCAAATTGGCATGTTTTTAAGGGTTAATTTATTTTTTCCACTATTAATGTAAATATCGGTTGTTAGTATTAAAAAAAAATTGCATATTTTCCCCATCTTCAAACTTCAGAGCCGTTGCGGCTCCAGTTAACGTAATCCTATTGACCTAATTGCACGACTTATTTTTATAACCCATAGAACAATTCTAGGGTGGGGGTGGTGTGTAACAGCCTGTAGGATAAAATTTTTGTCCTTCATACAAGCTTGTACATACAGTAGACGACTCACAAAAAATGGTGCATGAGTTAACCCCCTCAAAATATTTGCTGTTATGTAATATGATTTCTAATGTACCTACATATGTATAAAAAATTGGAATTTTTACCTTATAATAAGATAATTTTCAGGAAATCTGTGTTGACATTCCAACTGTTGGCTGGTATACTTCCAAAAATTGTAAAATATTGTACTCTAAAATATTTTTCATCTTCTTCATAAATTTTATGATTAATCCATCAAATTGTAAGAGTTATATTTCGGAACGCATTAATCCTTCAACGAAATAAACAAAAATAATGTTATAATTAATATTGAATATACATATTTTTGTATTTATTGAAATTACCTGTTATACTTTAGGAAGCAATAAAATTCACTTATGGTCAATACATTTCCCACCAAAGTTTAAACGGTCAGATCTATTTTTTACATTTTCTGCAAATAATCGACATTTTTAATGGAACCATGTGATGAAATAAGACATATATAACTTACCAGATCCCTTTTTTATACCCTCCACCACCATCAGTGGTAATAGAGGGTATATATCAGTTTGTCATTTCGATTGTAACACTAAGAAATATTCATCTAAGACCCAACAAAGTATATATATTCTTGATCCTTATGAAATTCTGAGTCGATCTAGATATGTCCGTCTGTCTGTCTGTATAAAACACGCTCACGTTAAAACGAAGCAATGAAACTCCACAAAATTCACTCAAAATATTCATTGTTATCCTAAGCAGTTTGTTATTGAAAATCAGCAAGATCGGTGAAATAGTTTCAGAGTTATGAGTAAAAATTTAAGACAACCTCGAAAAAATGGCGATTTTTCACATATTTATTTGTACTTTTTACAAAAACTACTGCAGACAAATTGATGAATTTTGTCAGAGATACATCTATTGGTGCCAGAATCAACATTGTTAAAAATCGGAAAAATCGGTTCATAATTTCATATACCCATACAAATGTACATATTCCCGGAAAATGTGTTTATTGTTAATAACTTCCGTTACAATATCGATATCTTCACCAAATTTTACAATTTAAAGTTTTATGCCCATACAATTCATATCAAGGAAAAAATTTTTCCATCGGTCCACAATTGGTCATAGCTCCCATAAAAGGTCCCATCGCGGAAATCACTTAAACGCGCACAACTCATTTCTAAATTAAGATATCGATATTAAATTTGGTACAATTATTGCTCATATATACAGAAGTATTACAATGAAAGTTTTTTTCGATCGGTCCATATTTGGTCATAGCTCCCATACAAGGACCCCTCCCGACGCACATAACTCATTACTAAATTAAGATATCGATATTAAATTTGGTACAAGTATTGCTCTTATATACAGAAATATTAGAATGAAAATTTTTTTCGATCGGTCCATATTTGGTCATAGCTCCCATACAAGGTCCACTCCCGAAAATCACTTTAACGCACATAACTCATTACTAAATTAAGATATCGATATAAATTTTGGCACAAGTATTGCTCTTATATACAGAAATATAACCATGGAAGATTTTTTCGATCGGTCCATATTTGGTCATAGCTCCTATACAAGGTCACCTCCCGAAAATCAGATAAACGTACATAACTCATTACTAAATTAAGATATCGATATAAAATTTGGTACAAGTATTGCTCTTATATACGGAAATATAACCATGAAAGATTTTTTCGATCGGTCCATATTTGGTCATAGCTCCCATACAAGGTCCCCTCCCGAAAATCAGTTAAACGCGCAAAACTCATTACTAAATTAAGATATCGATATTAAATTTGGGACAAGTATTGCTCTTATATACAGAAATATTACAATGAAAGATTTTTTCGATCGGTCCATATTTGGTCATAGCTCCCAAACAAGGTCCCCTCCCGAAAATCACTTAAACGCGCATAACTCATTACTAAATTAAGCCATCGATATTAAATTTGGGACAAGTATTGCTCTTTTATATTACAGTGAAATATTTTTTTGATCGGTCCATATTTGGTCATAGCTCCTATACAAGGTCCCCTCCCGAAAATCAGTTAAACGTGCATAACTCATTACTAAATTAAGATATCGATATAAAATTTGGTACAAGTATTGCTCTTATATACAGAAATATAACCATGGAAGATTTTTTCGATCGGTCCATATTTGGTCATAGCTCCTATACAAGGTCCCCTCCCGA
Organism: Lucilia cuprina; assembly: GCF_022045245.1. Classification (NCBI taxonomy): domain Eukaryota; kingdom Metazoa; phylum Arthropoda; class Insecta; order Diptera; family Calliphoridae; genus Lucilia; species Lucilia cuprina. Next base: position 12,757,463 of record NC_060949.1, on the reverse strand, counting down.
AAATCAGTTAAACGTGCATAACTCATTACTAAATTGAGATATCGATATACAATTTAGTACAAGTATTGCTCTTATATACGGAAATATAACCATGAAAGATTTTTTCGATCGGTCCATATTTGGTCATAGCTCCCATACAAGGTCCCCTCCCGAAAATCACTTAAACGTGCATATCTCATTACTAAATTAAGATATCGATATTAAATTTGTTACAAGTATTGCTCATATACTCAAAAATATTACTAATAAATTTTTTTATCGGTCCATAACTGGTCATAGCTCCCATACAAGGTCCCCTCCCGAAAATAACATAACTCATAAATCTTTCACACATGCATACATGCAAATTACTAAATTTATAATGTTCAGTAAATCTTGGAATTGTAATAGATTTAATTTTTGGGATTTTTTCTATTAAAGACATGAGAAAACTTATTTATACAAATATTTGATCAATTAGAGAAGTTATAACATAGAAGTAGCTGGTGGAGGGTATTTAAGATTCGGCACAGCCGAATATAGCACTCTAACTTGTTATATTTTAATTCTGTTAGAAGTATTTTAATAGGGGTTACTGCTTTCTAAAAAAATAATTAGAAATTAATAAATTAATTTATTTATTGTTTTGAATCAATAAAACGTTACCTCTCATGAACATTTTTTAAATAACTTGGAATTAAATCGTCTATAAAGATCTGAAATTACTAAGTCATGGAATGTTATTAAAATTTACAGTCACTAACGATAGAAACATCTTAACGACCCTATACTATTTTTTGTTTGCTTTCCTCTAATTAAGGAGTTATACACTTTCAAAAACTTAAGAATATTAGTATCATATAAAGGCCTGGTGTTAATATCTAAAAAGTACCTATAATTAGAATAATTAAAGCCAAAGCTAGAAGAAAAATTAATAAAATTGTATTTAAAAAGGTGGTTTTTAAAATATTTAATTTTAATATTAAATATCTTATATAGGCAATTTCGTGTCAAGTGACCTGACCCAAGTCAAAAAATAAATTATGTATAAAACAATAGTATTAATTTGAATATAATGATTCAAACTAACGTTTAAATACTTTAAGTAAAATTTTAATGTATTTTTTTTTTGTTACGATAATGAAATTCAAATAATATTTTAGCTCAAAGTGATCATACGTAATCTAGAAACAGGACCTAAACGCACAAAAAAATTAAATTGAAACACGCAAATAAAAAATATTGAAAGATAAGATTTATCTCAAATAAATCTAAATAGTTTAAAAATGCAAAATAATGCAAATGGAACCCTTTTAGAGTTGTTAACTTATTCCTAATATAGTATTTTAATGTAAAATATGACAACTTACCTTTTAATTCTATTTATATAATCCTTGAAGATACTTTTTGGTATATATTTAATAAACTTCACCAATTAACAAAACCTTCTTAAATGTTTTTTAACAGTTGACTTTTAACAAAACACTGTCATATTATTTCTAATTGCTTAATATTCACAATATATTAATTACACTATTTCTCTATGAATATTAAATTCAATAACTCATTTAAGTTTTACAAATGAATAATTAAAATGGAACATGACTGGACAAAACACAAAACATCACTGAACTTTGCCAAATTTCTGCTTTATTTATTTTTATTTTTTTCTCGTTCACGCTAAAAAATGGAATATTTATATTTTTTGTTTTTGTACTCTTCTTACTATCATCCGGAAGTAACCTAAAAGTATACTTCTATAATGGGAAAACAAGAAATCAATGTATTTTGTTTTTGTAAAATGTGTGCTCTCTGACTATCATCCAGAAGTGACTACAATCCACACTTCCAGATGAATAAAATACAACATTAATGTAAAAAACTCTTCAAACTGTCTTCCAGAAGTGACATAAACATACAAATCAAGAAGATACAAATTATGAAACAATGTATTTTGTTATTGTAAAATGTGTGTTCTCACCCAACTATCATTCAGAAGTCACTAAAACGTATACTTCCAGATGAAAAAATTCAACAGTCATAGTTTTTTGTTTAAGCAAAATGGATACACTTTTCTAACTATCATCTGGAAGTAACTTAAAAGTATATTTCTAGAAGACGAAAATTCAAAATCAATGTATTTTGTTTTTGTAAAATATGCATTCTCGTCTGACAATTGTCCAGAAGTGTTTATGACGTGACGTCTGGGGTGATGCGCAATAGTTCCCTACAAACATTTTCTATTGCGGAAGTTACCCGTGTGAAACTTCCAAACGTTGCGGAAGTATAAGAATTCTTGTCACCAGTCGGGAAGAACTGATGCCGAGCTGGGGAACGTCTAAGAGTAATGTGGAAGATACTGCTGGAAGACCCGCAGAAGAAACTTCTAGACGATTCTTTGAAGTAAGGTATTGCCGAAGACTCTTCTAGATGTGACTAGGAAGTCACTTCTTGAAGTGACTACTTAGTATCATCTAGAAGTGTTCCTATCTTATCTTCTAAAAGATGAGTTTTCTCTTCTTCTAGAAGACGAGTTTTCTTTTCTTCTAGAAGAAAAGAATACTTTTATATATTCTCTTCATCTAAAAGATGAGTATTCTCTTCTACTAGAAAATGAGTTTTCTCTTCTTCTATTTGTATACTCACCAAGATAAAATCTATAAAAATAAATCTAAATAAAATGAAATTTTATAGTTTTTATAAAAATAATTGAAATTAAAATAGTAGAAAAAATAATTGATTTAACAACTAATCTAAAAAAAGTAATATATGTACATACATTAGACCGACTCACAAAAAATTTTGAATGAGTTTTAACCCCCTCAAAATATTTGCTGTTATGTAATATGATGTCTAATGTACAAACATATGTATCAAAAATTTAGGATTATTACCTTATAATAAGATAATTTGCAGGAAATCTGTATTGATATTCCAACTGTTGGCTGGTATACTTCCAAAAATTATAAAATGTTGGACTCTAAAATATTTTTGTAGTTCAAATTATATTTTGGAACGCATTAATCCTTCAACGAAATAAACAAAAATAATGTTATAATTAATATTGAATATACATACTTTTGTATTTATTGAAATTACTTGTTATACTTTAGGAAGCAAAAAAGTTATCTTATGATCAATACATTTTCCATCAAAGTGTAAACGGTCAGATCTATTTTTTACATTTTCTGCAAATAATCGACATTTTAATTGGAACCGCGTGATGAAATAAGACATTTATAACTTACCAGATCCCTTTTTTATATTTTAATTCTGTTAGAAGTATTTTAATAGGGGATTACTGCTTTCTAAAAAAAATAAAATAATTAAAAATTAATTAATTTATTGTTTTGAATCAATAAAACGTTACCTTTCATGAACATTTTTTAAATAACTTGGAATTAAACCGTCTATAAAGATCTGAAATTACTAAGTCATGGATTAACGACCCTAAACGGGATATTGCTTTTGACACTAACTGCCCGTCCACACTAGGGATTTTTTTTAGGAAACTTTTGATTTTGCGTGAGAGAGAAAGAATATCATTCATCTCTCTCGCGGTACGAAGTTTCTCGTACTCGGAAACTTGTTTTGTTATTCTTCTCATTCGTACAACAACAAATCAATGCATTTAATACGTAGTTTCTGAAACAAAAGTTTCTATGTGTGGACATTAAAAGAGAAAGAAGAAAAAGTTTCTCAACATAAGTTTCCTAGTGTGGACCAGGTCTAATAAATAAATAATACTATTTTTTGTTTGCTCTCTTCTAATTAAGCAGTTATACACTTTCAAAAACTTAAGAATATTAGTATCATATAAGGGTTATTGAAAGAGCTGGTGTTAATAACTAAAAAAGTACCTATAATTAGAATAATTAAATCCAAAGCTATATGAAAATTAATAAAATTGTATTTCAAAAAGGTGGTTTTTAAAATATTTGATTTTAATATTAAATATATTATATGGGCAATTTCGTGTTAAGTGACCTGACCCAAGTCAAAAAATTATGAAAGCCGAAAGGTACAACTTGAAAAAGTCTTAAAATACTTATAACTCTTAAACCAATTAAGAGAGAGACGAAATTTATTTAAAATAAAAAAAAAATTTATTAAACATACTAGACTTCGTTTAATGGAAATGGAAGCCGTTTAGAGTTGTTAACTTATTCCTAAAATAGTATTTTAATGTAAAATATGACAACTTACTTTTTAATTCTATTTATATATTACTTGAAGATAATTACTTTTTGGTATATATTTAATAAACTTCACCAATTAACAAAACCTTCTTAAATGTTTTTTAACAGTTTACTTTTAACACAACACTGTCATATTGTTTCTTATTGCTTAATATTCACAATATATTAAATACACTATTTTTCTATGAATATTAAATTCAATAACTCATTTAAGTTTTACAATAATAAAATTGAACATGACTGGACAAAACACAAAACATCACTGAACCTAGCCAAATATCTGCATTATTTATTTTTATTTTTTCAAGTTCACGCTAAAAAATGGAGTTTTTATATTTTTTTGTTTTCGTACTCATCTTACTATCATCCGGAAGTAACCTAAAAGTATACGCGAAAACTCGAAATCAATGTATTTTGTTTTTGTAAAATGTGTGCTTTCGTCTGTCAATCGTCCAGAAGTGACTACAATTTAGACTTCCAGATGATTAAAATGCAATAGTAATGTGTACACTCTTCAAACTATCTTCAGAAGTGTTATAGACATACAAACCAATAATATAAAAATTAGGAAACAATGTATTTTGTTAGTGTAATATGTGTGTTCTCTCCTAACTATCATCCAGAAATCACTAAAAGGTATACTTTCTGATGAAAAAACGCAATAGTCATATTTTTTGATTAAGAAAAATGGATGCACTCTTCTAACTATTATCCGGAAGTAACTTAAAAGTATTTTCTAGAAGACGAAAATTCGAAATAAATGTATTTTGTTTTTGTAAAATGTGCGTTCTCGTCTGACAATCATCCAGAAGTGTTTCTGACGTGGCGTCTGGGGTGATTCGCAATAGTTTTGTCTTCGAAATGTTTGAAGGGTTTTGTCTTCTAAATGTTTGAAGGGAAAGCTTGAGTTGGCAATCTATGTTTGTGTATTATTTATGTTACGTATATTGCACACAAATGTTAAAATTTTAAAAACAATTTCTTAATACAACTTTATTTTGTAAAACAAATTTTTTAATGAATTTGGTAAAGTGTAATTGCAATTTAATTGTAAAATTTTTCTTTTTTTATACATATAATATACTAGCTAATACCCGGTGCACAGTGGTATAGGGATAAAAAGAGGAAAATAATTCGGTAACTTCTAAACGGTTAATCCGATTTTAATGAAATTTGGTATGCACAAAGAGGAGGTGTTGTCGAGTTTTGGACCTTATAGGCCAACCACGGGCCCGGCGGGGGGTCCTCAAATTAGGACACCTCGGCTATGTTAAATTTTTAAAACGATCCTATTTCTTCATTTGGATTCCTATTAAAAAAAATTCGTATATAGAATCTCCTCATCGAGCTCTATAAAAAATAGCAGTAAATTATCTGTTATAGTTTAGGAGATATTCGCATTTGAAAATTAAAATTTTAAAATTTTTACCGTCCTTACTTTAGTTTTTTGATAATAGCGGGTCCAAATATTCCCGATTTTCGCCATTTTTTTATTCGCTTAACAACAAGTTTATATATCAAGCAGAGAAAGAATTATGTAAAAATCATGACTGAGTCCAAAGTTATAGTTTTAATTTAAAAAATTAAAAAAGGCGATTTTCTGCCATTTTTTGGGGAAAAAAGTAACTTTTTCTTTTTAAGTTATCTAAAAAGTTTCTAAGAAGATGTATATAGAATTTATACTTTTTGGAAAGCTGACTTTACATAAAATACGACAAATGAAACAAAACCTAAAAATTTTTGATACCGAGGGGATCAGGTCCATTCAAAAAAAACCCAATTTTTTATGGAAAAATCAATTTTGAGCAAAAATTCTCAAATCGCATAGTCGATATCAAATTATAGTGACCTTTTTTATATGACCCAATATGTTCTTAATCATTTTGTAACGGGTTTCGATAACCCCGCCCCTGGTATGGATATAAGAGGCAAAAAACCAAAAAATCCCATTTTTGGGATTTTTAAAACTTTTTGGGAATTCCGGGATTTCTAATAAAAAAAATCGAAATTTTTTCTTTAATGTTGGATTTTGAGTAAAAAAATCTACCTAACTGTAAAATTTCATCAAAAACTATTCATAAATAAAATTTTTATTGCAATTTGAAAAATTTGTATCCTCGCAAAAACTGAATAAAAAAAATTTAATTTTTTTTTAAGTATTCCGCGAATTTTTTAATTTTTAAAAAATTATATACTGTTTTGAAAAATAGACAAAATTACATTTCCATTGATATATACATGCCTGCCTAATGTTTTTTAAGTGACAAATTAATAAGGGAAAACTCAACATCTTTTAGAAAATTTACCTAGCACTAGTATTTACATCCATATGGTTAACTCTTAAGCTACGTTCAGACCTGTAAAATATTTGGTCCAAATATTTGTTATAAAATATTTATAAAGTTGCGTCAAACAAATGCAATATTTTTTTCATGTTCAGACTTGAATAAATATTTGATGGTATTGTTTTATCAAACAGTGCAAAAATAATTTGGTTCAAACACACACATGTTTTGCAGCCACAGTATATCGTATATTTTCATGCAAGAAAAAACAATTTGGCAATTTGTTTTAATATTAACTATTTTTATTAGAGTTAAGATTAAATTTTTATAATAAAAGTGTATAATATTAATATATAACACGATTGAAAAAACTTTGTTTGTCGAATCTGAACATAAAATATTTCATGTTAACAAACAGCAATGCGGATGATTTTCATAAAACAAATTGATTTGTTACAAATAAATACTTTCTCATTGTTTCATCAATGTGAACACCAAAAGTCAAATAATTTACGTCATTTTGGTAAAATAATTATTTGATCTTGCAAACCAAATGTAAGATCAAACAGCGTCAATGACAGTTGTTCTTTGTTTATTTTCTGAAAAAGAGTGTTATCACCTCATACAAAAATGTAAATAGTCGCTTATATGACTGGTTTTATTTTATTTTTTATAAAATATAAATCTGAGCCAAATTTGTGACACTTAATTAAAATTCAAACAATTGCGTAAATTAATGATAATTATTATTTTTGTTGTTTGTTTTGTTATTTATTGGTTGGTAACAACATACTATATATAGTTATACTACATAATATATGCATCTATAGTCTAGTTTGCAGTCTAGTCCAACGGTTCCCAAATTACAATTAAATAAGAAATACTGTTATCTCGGAGTATGAAGTTAGGCCACATTTCATAATTCAAGAACAAGCTTATCGCAGATTTAAGTTTGTCAAATTGTAAAACAAAAGTGTTCTTGTTTGGAAGGACTAAAAGGAGGTGACTCTTTATTCGTCTTCAATACGTTAATCCAGGTAATTTTAAATATAAATATTCCATTCCGACGTGATACACAGATTTTAATTTGATTTTGTCTACCAATATTATTAAATTAACATCAGAAAATGCATAAATAGTCAAAACCATGCAGTAAAATTCACAGTACTTTCGCAAAGAGTTCAAGTCATATATTATGCGGATAAACGCATTCCGCAACAATATCGAAGAAGTTCAACTTTCTTATATTATTTTCCCGAAAAATTAGCTAACATACTCTGATTACCCGTCTGCAATCGCAAAAAATTTTTGCAACGTGACTCTTTAAGCACATGTGGACGATATTTGATAAAGAAACCTTTTCGTTACCTTAAAGAAAAGTGAACGTGAAAGATCTCACGATCATAAAATTAAACATCATGTTAGCATTTTAACAATGAAGTCATTCTATCTTCAAAAACAGACAATTGAAACTTCTCTGAAATATTAATTATTCTCAATGTACGGGAATATTTTATAGAAATGACATATCTACATCTGTTTGACCTTGGGATTTATGGACTATGACAATTTTCGGATGAAAAATTACATATTTAGAACAATAAGATATTAAAATACGTATGGGGGTCCGCGAATTTAAATAAATTCCTCAAGGGGTCCGCGAAGTAAAAACCGGGGGAACCGCTGGTCTAGTCTATAGTCAAGCTATAGTTTAGTCTATAGTCTTGTCTATACTCTAGTTTATGGTATTGTTTATAGTCTAGTCTATAGGTTATAATCTAGTCTATAGTTTAGTAATTAATTGAGAAATTATTTAATTAATTTATTACTCAATTTATTTAAACAATTATTTATTATATTCATGGATATAAAAATATATTAATAATAAACAATTCTCTATAATTTTAAATTTTATAGATATGTAATTTAATGAAAATTATTTATAATTTGGTTATTTCCGGGCTTATAGCGATTTTTTTGAAATCGCTATAAACCGTTCCAAACAACCAAGGTTTTTCGCTACATTGACTATACTAAATAGCAACAACATGACAGTAAAGATCCACTATCTATCTCTTCAATACATTTTTATTTTGTTTTCAGAAAATTTCGATCGAAATTTAGCAATGGAATACCGAACACTCTTCAGTTTTATATCAACTGATTTTATAAAATTTTCAATTTTACATATATTAGTTTTATCCACTTAATTTCTATGTGCAGTTTCAATATATTTTAATAATAAGTTGACTTTAAAATGGAGCACAACCTACAAATATTTTCTTAGTGTGAACACAATGTGAACGCCAAACATGAAACATTTTTGTTAAACGTTAAAGAAACTATTTAATAATATTTTTTACGATTTCATAGAAATTTCTGCCTAAAAACAAAAAATTAAATACATTTTTATTTCATAATGTGCTTAAAATGAGTATTTCTATTTTGACGTTTTGTTTGATGAAACAAATCCAAACACAATTCAATACAAATAGTAAAAGTTTGTTTGCCCGGTGTTCACATTACAACAAATAATTTCGTAAAGCAATTGACGGACAAAACAGTAAAAAACAAGATTTTGTTTGCAGGCAAGAGGAACATAACAACAAGAACAAAATATATGTGTTTATATTTACTAAAAAGCTATATCATTGAATAATAACTTCTACATATTCTAAAATTTCATTTAATATTGTTTTTCATCAAAATTTTACCACAAAAAAAAAATACAAACTACATTTCAATACCTTGTGCAAGTAAAAAAGAGATAGATAGACTTGCACAATGTATTGAAGTTACATTTCAATACCTTGTGCAAGTGGAAAATAGATAAATGGTGGATCTTTACTGTCATGTTGTTGCTATTTAGTATAGTCAATGTGGCGAAAAATCTTGGTTGTTTGGAACGGTTTATAGCGATTTTAAAAAATCGCTATAAGCCCGGAAATAACTAAATTATAAATAATTTTCATTAAATTACATCTCTATAAAATTGAAAATTATAGAGAATTGTTTATTATTAATATATTTTTATATCCGTTAATATAATAAATAATTGTTTATATAAATTGAGTAATAAATAAATTAAATAATTTCTCAATTAATTACTAAACTATAGACTAGATTATAACCTATAGACTAGACTATTAGCAATACTATAAACTAGAGTATTGACAAGACTATAGACTAAACTATAGCTTGACTATAGACTAGACCAGCGGTTCCCCCGGTTTTTACTTCGCGGTATTTATTTAAATTCGCGGACCCCCATACATATTTTGATATTTTATTGTTCTAAATATGTAATTGTTCATCCGAAAATTGTCATAGTCCATAAATCCCAAGGTCAAACAGATGAAGATATGTCATTTCTATAAAATATTAATATTTCAGAAAAGTTTCAATTGCCTGTTTTTGAAGATAGAATGACTTCATTGTTGAAATGTTAACATGATGTTTAATTTTATGATCGTGAGATTTTTCACGTTTATTTTTCTTTAAGTTAACGAAAGAGTTTCTTCATCAAATATCGTCGACATGTGCTTAAAGGGTCACTTTGCAAACTTTTTTTGCGATTGCAGACGCGTAATCTGAGTATGTTAGCTAATTTTTCGGGAAAATAATATAAGAAAGTTGAACTTCTTCGATATTGTTGCGCAATGCGTTTATCCGCATAATATATGACTTGAACTCTTTGCGAAAGTACTGTGAATTTTACTGCATGGTTTTGACTATTTATGCATTTTCTGATGTTAATTTAATAATATTGGTCGACAAAATCAAGTTAATATCTGTTATCACGTCGGAATGGAATATTTATATCTAAAATTACCTGGATTAACGTATTGAAGACGTATAAAGAGTCTCCTCTGTTTCGAAAATATATTATTTTAGTCCTTCCAAACAAGAACACTTTTGTTTACAATTTGACAAACTTAAATCTGCGATAAGCTTGTCCTTGAATTATGAAATGTGGATTAACTTCATACTCCGAGATAACAGTATCTCTTATTTAATTGTAATTTGGGAACCGTTGGACTAGACTGCATACTAGACTATAGATGCATATATTATGTAGTATATAGTATGTTGTTACCAACCAATAAATAACAACACAAACAAGAAAAATAATAATTATCATTAATTTACGCAATTGCTTGAATTTCAATTAAATGTCACAACTTTGTCTCAGATTTATATTTTATAAAAAATAAAATAAAACCAGTCATATAAGCGAATATTTACATTTTTGTATGAGGTGATAACACTCTTTTTCAGAAAATAAACAAAGAACAGCTGTCATTGACTCTGTTTGATCTTACATTTGGTTTACAAGATCAAATAATTATTTTACCAAAATGACGTAAATTATTTGACTTTTGGTGTTCACATTGATGAAACAATGAGAAAATATTTATTTGCCAGCAAATCAATTTGTTTTATGAAAATCATCCGCATTGCTGTTTGTTAACATGAAATATTTTATGTTCAGATTCGACAAACAAAGTTTTTTTCAATGATGTTATATATTAATATTATACACTTTTATTATAAAAATTTAATTTTAAACCTAATAAAAATAGTTAAAATCAAAACAAGTTGCCAAATTGTTTTTTTTTCTTTCATGAAAATATACGATATACTGTGGCTGCAAAACATGTGTGTGTTTGAACCAAATTATTTTTGCACGGTTTGATAAAACAATACCATCAAATATTTATTCAAGTCTGAACATGAAATAAATATTGCATTTGTTTGAGGCAACTTTATAAATATTTTATAACAAATATTTGGACCAAATATTTTACAGGTCTGAACGTAGCTTAAGAGTGCTATATTCAGCTGTGCCGAATCTTATATACCCTTCACCATAGTGTATTTTAAACATCTTTTATAAATTTTAAATTTTTTCCAGGCTACATTATTACATCAAAAGCTAAACAAAAAGAACAACAACGCTAAACGAAATAAAACACAAAATACACAAGGCATCTAAACCAACAGACATCTAAACATACATAACGAAAAACACAGAAAAAAATAACTACGCAATGACGCACAGTGGGACAGAATGGAAATTTTTTTGGAAATAAATCTGGCATTTCTAAACGGCTGATCCGATGGAGTTAAAATTTAGCACGAGCGTAGCCAAGGAGTATTCGAGTTTAAGTTTTGAAGATGAACCCCGCAGATGCCCCAGGGACGGAGCTGTGGCGGCTCAAAGTAGGGTACCTACGACATGTGAAATTTTTAAACTCGTGCCATTTTTTTTGTTTTTCACCCAAATACAAAAATTTTATATACTATACTCTTATACTACTACTTATCTCTTATAATATCCGAGTTATAGGCATTTAAAAATTTAGTGATACAAAATTTACCATACCTTGGTCCGCCATTTTTTTGAATACCAGGCGTAATTTTGGACCAAATGGACTCTTGTTAGTTAGACAACAAAATTTCCAATAATATACAAAAAATTTCAAATCAATATCATTTACAGATCCAAAAATATACGTTTTTTAATTTAAAAATTCAAAAAATTTTAGATTTTTGCCGTTTTTTTTTTGCCCAAAATGTGTCTTAACTCTTTTTTAATAAAATAAAATTTTCTTTAAGAACATATAACAAGTTTTCTAAAAGATATCTTTACGCAGAACGCTTTGGCGTAAAAAACTTGTCCTATTTTTTGAAAATGTTGCCACTGCGTCCGAATATGACCTATTTTTCATCAAAGCTTCAAATTTGTGCGACATGTTCTAAAATCCAAAAGCTGGGATCAGAAAACTGAAAGCAGTTTTGGAAACCTCAATATGTTTTCTATTTACTCCAAAAGTATTTTCCCAGCCCTGAAAGAAATGTGGACCCTATGGGCAAAAATGTAAAAAATCCCATTTTTGGGATTTTCATTCCTATTTTTGGGAATTGCGGGATGCCCTTTGACCTTTTCAATTTTTTTTTTGCATTTTCTTATTTGAAATGACAAATTTAACAAGCGCTAAAAATTTCATTGAGTTTTGTTCATTAATAAAGATTTTGTCATATATTACATATTTGTTAAATTTCTAAAACTATGATTTATATCAAAATTTTAATAAGGTGCAGATAGCTACAGCAATTTAGTTCATATTTATCCCTTAATATCATTTTTTAGTTAGATATGGAAATTCTCGATTCTTTACAAAAATTTTCAAGCCAATATCTCAATATTTTAGTAATAAATATGACAGAACAAATATGTTCTTATATTTACCTATTTTCTATTTGTTTGCTTGTTTTATAATTGAAAGGTCTATTATACATAAATTTTCAGAAATTTATAACTATTTTTTACCTAAATTTTTTCGACAGATCATTTCGTTCTGTTTCGTTTATGATCATGTAAGTAAAAATATACAGGTAATGATAATTTCGATTCATTCACTAATAAGAAATATCAATGACTGAATTACAGGTTATAGTAATATATTATATTCCTAAATGTTAATAGGTAGACAATTCGTAATGTTTTACTTTGGAATACCTGTATCGAAAATGACAAGAATTGGTATATAAGTAAACGTCTCAGATTTTAAGTACCATATTTAATAAATCTACAATGAAGATTACATTAAAGTACGAAGAGTTGTGTTCCGTTTTATGGAGTGTATCTTCAAAAGGGCAGGAAAGAATTGAAGACATTTCAAATTATATAAAAACTACATATATGAGGAAATTGCTGATACATTTAACGAAATGCTGAAAAAGGATGCCGTACATATTGCAACTATTCTTCCTAATGTATCACCAAAACGACTTAAGCGAATTGTGGAAAGTATACCAACTCCAACATCACAATCAAATTTTACTGAAGAGGAAGCAATAGCGCTTATGTTGGAACTGGGTCTGAGTCCAAATAAGTACCAAATATTAAGGAAAGCTCTGTATGAAAAAGGACACAATATATTACCATAATACAAGGTGATCCAGGAAAAAAAAACAAACTATCCTACCATCACCTATTGCTGTTAATGATGTGGAAGCTTGTATTGATATATCATCTTTGCTCGAAAACACAGCATCAAGAATTGTGTCAGACTTTTCAGAAGACCAACTAAGGAAAATTCATAACTGTGATGTTGTCTTAATGTGTTTATCAGCACTTCCAGAATACAAACAAGCTTGTGGAAGTCGGACATTAGCAGACTACAAAAGTGTATTTATGTCATCATTAGTGCCATTACGAATTCGTTCATATTCCCTTAATCCATCATCGTCAAGCATTGAAAATTCATTTGATGATATATGGATCAATACGACTCCGGGTTCAAAAAATTTTTGTAGACCCATTGGATTTGAATATATAAAGGATTCAAAGAAAACAACAAAAGATTTAGTGGAATATTTAAAAGATGAAATAAATGCACTGGAGCCCATTTGCATAAAAATAAAGGAATTCTCTATCAAAAAGTCGCAGTTCTCAAATATAAACAAAAGCAACAAAATACAATGAAGAATTGAAAGAACTGAGAGCTGCGGAAAAAAGCAGAATCCAAGAAGAATTTAAAGTTCAGATGGGATTAAACATCGACAAACCACTTCCAAGTTGCGGTAGTACAAATGACGGTAATACGGCGAGAAAGTTTTTTCGTGATTTTGAACAGTTAACACTATTTTAATGGCACTAAATATTAAACATAAAATTAATGGAAATCGATTTGGGGAATATACATCTGAAATTTCTAAATTACTTGTATCTCTGTATCCATGGAGGGAACTAACACCAACAGTACACAAAGTATTGTGTCATGGTCAAATAATAATTGAATCGAACATTCTTCCACTTGGAGAGTTAACAGAAGAAGCCCAGGAAGCGAGGAATCGAGATTTTAAGCATGTTCAACTATTCAGCTCAAGAAAATGCTCCAGGCAATCACAGAATGAAGATATTTTTAATAGTTTACTTCTATCTTCTGATCCTGTTCTTTCAACTATTCGAAAAAGATGGATTTGTTATGAAACTCTATCATCTCAAAACAAGGAAGATTTAAAGGACTTATATTACCTGGATATGTATACCGATATGACAGATTATTTTATAGAAAATAAGTAGTGTTTCTATATAAGTAGGTTGTAAGAATTAAGTGTATTGTGTTTAAGATAAACAGTTCAAATAAAAAAAGCTATTATACTAACTGATGATATTGTATTAAATTGTGTTTTATATTTCGGTGGGCGGGAAAGGTGGTTTGTGTAGGGTGATTTAGGTGATTAATACTAAAATATGAAAAAGATGAAATTAAAGGGCACAGGTTTAAATGAACATATTTTTTAATGTAATTGAGATATTGGCTTTTTTGTAAAAGGTCGAGAATTTCCATATCTAACTCTCACAAATTTTGTTGCGATCACTTTATGCTTGCTATTTATCGTCATTAGAATAATATGACCTTTTGCAGTAAATCCATATTAATTCCGGTTATTTCGGAAGTAGTTTTAAAATGTTAAAAAAAACGTCTAGCGGTATTACCATCGTTTGTGCTTCCATATCCCGTGAGTGGTTTATCAATATTTAATCCCATCCGCTTTTTAAATTCCTCTTGAATTCTTCTTTTCTCACTGGCTGTCATTTCCATTAACTGTTTATTGTTATTTGCACGTTTGTTTGCATTTTCCGGTATGCTTCTGTACTTTAAATCATATGCTAAATGTAGAAAATGTTCCAGAAATCGTATGCGAGCATGACCTTTGCTTGGAAATATTCGAAAATTCTGATTTTTTATCACCACATATGTAGCAGTACCAAGTAGATGATGTTCCTGTAATGGCATTTCCAACTTTCCCATCAATCATAATTACATGTTTCTAGGTTTAATATCGTAGAAATTGCAAAAAGTACCTTTTGAAAAACGAAAAAGTACCAAAAAGTCCCCTTGTATGGGTCCTCACTTAATCCGGGCCATACATACTTAATTACATGTTTCTAGGTTCAATATTGTAGAAATTGCAAAAAGTACCTTTTGAACAACGAAAAAGTCCCCTTTTATGGGTCCTCACTTAATCCGGGCCATACATACTTAATTACATGTTTCTAGGTTCAATATTGTAGAAATTGCAAAAAGTACCTTTTGAAAAACGAAAAAGTACCAAAAACTCCCCTTGTTTGGGTCCTCACTTAATCCGGGCCATGCATACTTAATTTCATATTTCTAGCCAATAACAAAACATTAGTGCTGCTCTCGCTCTGCTACTCTTGGTCTGCTGCTCTTGCTCTGCTTTGCTTTTATAAACAAATTACAATAACAATATTTACCGTATTGTTATGTATTTTGTTTTTGTTTTTTGCAGTTTCTGTCTGAGCATGAATAAAAAATCTAAATTTTATATGAAATTTTCAGAGGTTGTCTCGGTTTTTTGCTCATATCTCCGTTATTTATGGACCGATTTTGCTGATTTTAAATAGCGTTCTTGCCGATCGTATGTCTGATAGAATTATGGAAGATTCGGATCTCGCAGATATCTGGGGTCTTCTAAAAACTGATTTCAACAAACATACAGACAGACAGACAGACGGACATGGCTTAATCATCTCCTCTACCTATAAGGATCCAGAATATATATACTTTATAGGGTCGGAAAATTATATTATAGAAATTACAAACGGAATGACAAACTTATATATACCCTTCTCACGAAGGTGAAGGGTATAATAAGGGGGATAGTCTTTAATAAAATAATTAACTAAATAATTTTTAAAAATTGGCCAAATATTTTATTCAACACCAAATGTATGTTCTGTCATACTTAATACTAAAATATGAAAAATATGAAATTAAAGGACACATGTTTAAATAAACATATTTTTGAATGTAAAATATTGGCCTGAAATTTTTTGTAAAGGGTCGAGAATTTCCATATCTAACTAAAAAAACATATTAAGGGATAAATATGGACTAAATTGTTGTTGCTATCTGCGACCCTATTAAAATTTTGATATAAATCATAGTCTTAGAAATTTAACAAATATGTAATATATGACAAAATCTTTATTTATGAACAAAACTTAATGAAATCTTCAACGCTTGTTAAATTTGTCATTTCAAATAAGAAAATGAAAAAAAAATTAAAAGGTCGAAGGGCATCCGGCAATTCCCAAAAATAGGAATGAAAATACCAAAAATGGGATTTTTTACATTTTTGCGCATAGGGTCCACATTTCTTTCAGGGCTGGGAAAATACTTTTGGAGTAAATAGAAAACATATTGAGGTTTCCAAAACTGCTTTCAGTTTTCCGATCCCAGCTTTCGGATTTTAGAACATGTCGCCCAAATTTTAAGTTTTGATAAAAAAATAGGTCATATTCGGAAGGACGCAGTGGCAACATTTTTAAAAAAATAGGACAAGTTTTTTTACGCCAAAGCGTTCTGCGTAAATATACCTTTTAGAAAACTATAAAATTGTTATATGTTCTTAAAGAAAATTTTATTTTATTAATAAAAGAGTTAAGACACATTTTGGGTAAATAAACGGCAAAAATCTAAAATTTTTTGAATTTTAAAATTAAAAAACGTATATTTTTGGATCTGTAAATGATATTGATCTGAAATTTTTTGTATATTATTGGAAATTTTCTCAATTTTTTCTTGTTAGTTAGACAATAACAAGAAAAAATTGAGTCCATTTGGTCCAAAATTACGCCCGGTATTCAAAAAAAGGCGGACCAAGGTATGGTAAATTTTGTATCACTAAATTTTTAAATGCCTATAACTTGGATATTGTAAGAGATAAGTAGTATGTCCAAGCATGTTTTTTCAAGATCTCGTCGATCTTTGTGAAAAACAAAAAAATGGCACGAGTTTAAAAATTTTACATGTCGTAGGTACTTTGAGCCGCCACAGCTCCGTCCTTGGGGCATCTGCGGGGTTCATCTTCAAAACTTAAACTCGAATACTCCTTGGCTACGCTCACGCCAAATTTTATCCCGATCGGATCGTTTAGAAATGCCAGATTTATTTCCAAAAAATTTCCATTCTGCCCCACTGTGGTATGGTTGTGCAAAAATTAAATAAATTAAAATATGAAAAGATATGAATGAATAAATCTAGGTTTTCGGATATGTACTATAAACTAAATAAACAGGAATTAATTAGTAAGCTCATAGCGGACGATAAGTGCACGAATATACTGCATCCTAAACGTAATTCCAAATCTATTTACTCAACAACTAATAAATATTCATTAAGTATATTTTAACATATCCATAAATTATTTTCAATATGTTACTTTACGAGACATAAAGGAATGAATAAGCTTTAAGTACATAAAGGATTGTAAAAGAATATGTTTCCATCTAAATACAATATTACCAAATATGTCTAAAAGATATTGCATTCTTGGCGAAAGCCAAAAGAAATATGGACAAAACACTATCATAAAGTAGGGATTCAAAATTATCATAACGATTCTTTGTTTAATTATAATAGAGATGTTAAATGTGGTCCCAAAAACTAAGGTCATAATTGATGTAGTTGTATGGTTATTTTTAATGATATGAAATTTAATCTTATCATAAAAACCCTAGCTGCTGGGCCCCACGTTAGACGCCATTTAATTGTAATACGTAAAGCTGGTTTATAAGGGTGGTTAGGGGTGGTCAACAATTTTTTTGAAATTAATACTTCCAATTAACCCTATATATACATAATGGTCTCTTCTTGGAACTGTACGCACGCGCTTGCTAAGCTAGCTAGTTCGGGAGATGTGGGCTGGGTTCTTGTTCCGTAAAGGATCCTCATGCGTACAATCAAAATTTTCACGTGCGTATCTTCAGATGCCCTAATTACAAAAAAAATAAACAAAACTAAGCAAAGACCTACTAGATCTAGTACTTATTCACATTTTTCAAAGCAAAGATGTTCTTGCTTTACGCCTCTTAACCCACCCATCCTGTGGTTTTTCTGTGATAAATATGGTTAAACGAAAAACCTCTAAAGCACATTACCATACCATTGATCGGATAGAAGTTTTATATGAAAGATAAATCTATTCCATTATAAATTCCATATTTTACGTTTATTCAATAAAAAAATAACTATAACCTTCATTTATACTTAATTACATATTTTTAAATTTACATTATAGAATACCTTAATTCTCTATGGTAACAAATGGGTTAATATTAAAAGCAAATTAAAAGAAATCGGAATAAGATAATAAAAAACACAAGTAAACAAAAGAACGTAATATGAATAAACAAATGTAAAAAGAAATGCAATCTTGTTGTATGAGCTCCACAACAAAATTACATATTTACATTTGTCTGTTAAATTAAATTCGGTAGGAAGATTACATTTGTATAAAAGTAGTTTATTTCGAACTTCTCCGCTAAACACGTATTTTTAAGTCAGTAATGAGCGTTAAAATCAATTTTTGAAGGTGACCATATGTGGGGGTAGGGTCAATTATGGACCGATTGCCGTAAAATTTGCTAGAGAGATTTTGGCTTATATAAAACATATTTATGTCGAATATTTTTAAGTCGGTAATGAGTATTAATGTCATTTGGTAGAGAAATTTTGATGCATAAAAAAATTTGTGGAAAAATTTAACTCGTTTGCTCTTTACGTTCTAACCCTATCGTGCTTTCAACAGACAGACGGACGGACAGATGAACAGACGGATGGACATGGTTAGATCGCCTTAGAATTTAATAAGGACCCAAAATATATACGACCAATGTGTTACAAACGGAGTGACAAAATCAATATACCCCACTCATCTTGGGTATATGTTGGGTATAAAAAGCACTAAATGCACTGTCATAAAATTAGAAAGCACCACTTTAGTGCCTTTTTGAAGAAAGGCACCATGAGCAAAATTTTCCGCGATTGGCACACCAAAAAGCACCGCAAATAGTGCTAAAAGCACTAAGTTGGCAACACTGAGGGATATTTTAAATTATCACTCAAAGAGAGTCTTATGATTTCTTTTGCATGCAATAAAATCTTTGCATATCTATTTAAAATAAAAGAATGGATACAATACAAATAATGATAAATTAAGAGAACTTACAGATTTCAAAAGATTCCAACGATGCTGAAGGCCTTCTGCATTACCATTGGTGTTGTTGGGTTTTCGGTAATATATTTTTTTTTATTTCGATGAATATTTGTAAGTTTTATATTTTAATTAAGGTTAGTGATTTCGATAAATTTTCAATTAGAACTTAAGGTTTAATTAAAAAATATATTAGTGTTAATTATAAACAAAATTTTGAACATGATATGTGATATAAATAAAGTTTGAACTTGATAGAAATTTAGTTTGACTGTGATATAAATTTATCAGATAAGTAGATAATTAGGTAGAATAAGTAGTTACTAGTGTAGAATTAAGGAGTGAGATCGAAAAATTCTTAACACACGTTTTTCATTACATTTTTCAACCAAAGTATTATTTGATTTTTTTTTTTGATCAAGTTACCTTTGAAAAACATGTCAGTTATTATGTGTAATGTCAATTATATTAATTTTTTTGTTAATCTGATTAAAATGAGTGACCAGAAAAAAGTGCGTACTAAAATTATTAAATATTTTCAACTAAACCCAACTTGGTCTTACAAAAAGTTGGCCAAGCATACAAAGGTCTGCCGTCAAACTGTTTCCAATGTTATTAAACAGTACCGGGAGAACTTGTCAGTTGATAGAAAACCTGGTTCAGGTAGAAGGAATGGTCCACATTATGTTTCTAAAGCAAAAAAATAGAACGCATTTTCAAAAGAGCTCCCAACACATCCGTAGGAAAGCAGCTCGGTTAGCTCAGTGCTCGGACTATTTGGTACGAAAAGTTAAAGCTAATGCAGGTTAAAAACATACAAGGCTCAAAAAGTTCCTGACAGGAACGCTGCTAAAAATTTAGAGGCCAAAAACAGAGCACGGAAATTGAAGTCAAGTTTTATAAAAAAATATTCTTGCTGCATAATGGATGACGAAACGTATGTTCTGGCAGATTTTTCGCAACTTCCAGGTCAAAAGTTTTATGTTGCTGATGCTGATGTTGAAGAAAAGTTTAGGACCCAAAAGCAGACAAAATTTCCCAGAAAGTTCTTGGTATGGCAAGCAATATGCAGTTGCGGCAAAACAAGCCAATCATTTGTTACAACGGGCTCTATAAATACCGAAATTTACATCAAGGAATGTTTACAAAAAAGGCTGCTTCCATTCATAAGACTTCATAATGTGTCCACTTATTTTTGGCCTGACTTGGCATCCTGTCACTATGGTAAACAAGCCCTTGAGTGGTACAAGAACAATAATGTGGTATTTGTACCAAGAGAGGCAAATCCACCAAACTGCCCGGAGCTAAGGCCAGTGGAGAGATATTGGGCTCTTGTTAAAAGAGAATTGAAGAGTACAAAAAAGGTGTCCAAAAGTGTGGTAGATTTTAAACGGAGATGGACTACATGTTCGAGCAAAGTGACAGAAAGCACTATAAAAACGTTAATGGAAGGGTTTCCGAAAGGGTTCAAAATTTCATCACTAGTGATTAAAACTATAAAAATATTTTTTTTTGTAAATTGTAAATAATAATTTGAATCAAATAAAAAAAAATAAAGCTGTAAGTTTAGTGGTTTCTTTTTTATAAACATATATGTATGTTAAGAATTTTTCGATCTCACTCCTTAATAGATTAAGAAAAAATAAGTAAACTTTTGTTAGAGATTTTGAAAATGATATCTATAGGAAACTGATGCAGGAATCTGATTATTTATCAAGAATGTGAGATAATGTTATAAAAATTATTTTTATAACATTATCTCACATTCTTTTGTTATTTAAATATCCAGAATATAGGTTTTGTTGTTAAATTAATGTTTAGTTAAACTGAATTTGAGTTAATAGAATTATGTTATTTCAATGATTAATATTAGTAGTATATATTGAAATATATGTAGCTGCGTGTTAAATTTTGAGGTTAAAGATCACCGTGATGTTAAATTCTTCGGAATTTCGGGCAATTTTTCACCAAGACTTTGATGATAATATCTCCAATGAATTCTTTAGTTCTCTATTGATTTGATGATATGTATATCGAACCCTCCTCAAAGCTATTAGTCCCTCGGGTGGATAAATGTGTTTTGCGACATTCGGATCCAAACCCGTGAGTATACTCGAGAGACACTATAACACCAATTATCTAATTGTCCAATAACGTTTCCTAATATAAAACAAATTATCTAATTTAAACTTATTCTATTAATCTCAAATGACCATACCTTGACCTCAATCCTCGAAAAGCTTATACTTGGTACAATTTGTCAGAACTGGTCGATGTGGATTCAAAATTATCTAACACATCAACTTGTATGTGAAGTTTTAAGTTTTCAAACAATTGCCAATAATAAAAATATTTATTTGAACTTCACAATCCACTTTACCCGACAAAACATTTATAATTTAGGTTCATATAATCTTTAATTGGACTTTATAATTATAACGTGGTTAATCAGATCCATTTATATTGAAACCTTTCTAGAAAAAAATTTTTTTTAATAAAAGCTTTTTTCAAATATTCTTCTCTTTCCCACACATTTTATTTAAATATTATCATATTGGCATTTTTACAATCTTTAATACGATCATAATGTAAAAGTAAAGAATAGAATAAAAAAACGGTCAATCAATGATGATAATGTAGAGATCGAAAATCGATACTATTAGTGATTTAAATCAGTGATGGGTGCAATGGTGATGAGTAATAGAGTGAAATTTAAGGGAAAGTTTGTTATTGGTGTTATAAAATACTACTTGAAAAAAATACAATAAAAAACTAAATGCTAAATACAAAAATATAATTTTAAAAGAGTTATAATTTGTTTTTACAAAACGTCTCTAATATTTTGAAAATTCTAACAATATATATTCATTAGGCTTTAATTGTAAATGGTAACAAAGTTTAGGTTTTTAACAAATATTAATAGTAGCGGTAAATATACATATCAAGCAACAAACTATTGTATCTTTAGAAATGATTCGAATACACAAGAATATCTTGATATTGTTTTACAAAATTTAAAAAAAATGTTTTTGGAACATGTTATTTTTCCTTTATCTGTTGGTATCTAAAAACATCAGCCATTACAATATGTAGATAACAGGGGAAGGATTGTAAAACCATCCATTTGTAACTATTAAATATATATATATATATATATATATATATATATATATATATATATATATATAAATATATATATATATAATATATATATATATAGTATAATATATATATATATATATATATATATATATATATATGTAATATATAAATATATATACATATATATATATATATATATAATATATATATATATATATAATATATAAATATAGATATATATAATATATATATATATATTGGCACTCAAAAGAATTCGTGACATCATAAACCAGTCCTGAACTAGTACATTGAATTACAAAATTTTAATGGCCTTACGGCCAACACTTGATATGATACTTATTAGACTGGATAGACACTGTCTAATGATTCAGATAAGGATGCTAAAAGGATATTGCTCAATTAGGGCATTTGTCCGCAAATGGACATACGAGGATGAAGAGAAATAGTCTACTAGGTTTTATCAAGGGAATTAGTCATTTTTTCGACTAGGTTTTATAAGGAGACTAATTTTCTCTTACTTTACTTCTTTAGAGAATTTACTGATAAATCTTCTGGGTGGAAACCCCTTGAGAATCGGCCTGTTTCCATTCATCTCTCCTCTCTACTTATTACCTTTCTTGTTTTTATTCTAGTTTTTTTGTTTCTTTATCTTAAGATCTTCACTCTCCATGAAGAGAATCACAATGGACCTTACGGTTTCCCAGCGGGGATGCAGCTTTTTCTGGTGCATAACTAGGGTTGCCAGCCTGGCTGGACTTGGCTGGATTGTCCAGCTTTTTTGATGCTTGTCCAGTTTCAAGCTAAAATTAAATTTGTCCAGCTAAATAAAATATTTTTAGTACACTGCAATAATTATACCCTACACCACTTTGGTGGGGAGGGTATATTGGATTTGTGCTGATGTTTGTAACATACAAAAATATTCATTCTAGACCCACCTTAAAGTATACCAATCGGCTTAGAATAGTTTTCTGAGTCGATTAAGCTATGTCCGTCCGTCTGGCCAGCCATGTAAACCTTGTGCGCAAGGTACTGGTCGCAATTTTCAAGATAATTGGATGAAATTTGCCACGCACGTTTTATTTGACCCAAGCCTATTGAAAATGATTAAAATTGGTTCATTATTTCACCTAGCCCCCATAGAACAGAACCCCCCGAAAAGGCTTCTGAGCTCATAATTATGTTAAATATACAGATATATCGATAAAATACGGCAACACTAAGTTTTATAGAAGTCTTGATGACCCTGCCAAATTTCATAAAGATCGGGCCCCATTTAACCCTAGCTCCCAAAGTCCTCTTCAAAAAATTAATTGAATGTCCCAAATTAACTTATAATCACAAATATCGCGATGAAATTCAGCACAATAAAATATTATGTAAATATAAATATATTCACAAAATTTTATCGGGCTTGGTCCATATTTGCCCCTAGCCCCCATATAAAGCCTCCTTCAGAAAATTAGTTTTTCATCCATAAATTGCTTAAATGTATCGGAACAAGGAATATTGAAGATAAATGCTTTATTATGAAATCACATTTAATATTCATAACTGGTGTAGGGTATCATATGGTCGACCACGCCCGACTATACTTTCTTACTTGTTTTTATGTTATCTTTGTCAAATCATGTTAGCCAACTTTGATTGTACATTTGTTATACAACTATGTTATGATTTCCCTCTTCTGTCATCATGTCTCAACACTTGAACAGCTGAATGTCGTAATAAATATTAGGTCTGTTCGCATACTCGATAATTTGTAACAATTTGCAACAATTGTTTTTGGATTCCGTTCGTGTACATTCAAAAACTTGCAACGAGAGTGTAAGAGAGCGGTAAAAATTACCGTTCGTTGATAGAGAATTTTTTGATTTTACTGAATATTTTTCCCCAGTAAAAAATATCCAACTTATATTTACAACATATGTTTGATTTACGAATATGTAAACAAACCAAAGAAATCAAAAATTTGGTAAATTTTAAATTTTTTGAAAGAAATATATAAATTAATAACACACGAATATTAAAAAAATATTTGTAATTATATTTATTTAAAATTTATATATCATAAATTAGTTTTTAAAAGAGTTTTTTTGTCATGAAAAATCATAACAAATATTGTCAATCTAGCGTTTTTAAAATAATTTAGTTTGTCTTTCTGTAAATTTTTATTTTAATAATAGGTTTGTATCATGAAGTTTTAAAACAATAATATATTTTTAATGATATTACATGTTTTGTTAACTTTAAATATCCATTTATTTATAGGAAAAATCAAAGTTACAATTAATTGTTTTTTAGTGTTTTGTTAGCGATTGAGATTTCAGCAAAAGGGCATTACCAATCTTTGTTTATAAACAAAAAAATTTCTTAACGTACAGCTTACGTACTTATGATTTTTAAAATTTAAAACTTAAAAAAATGGAGCTTTTTCACATCTTTTGCTCTAAAAAGTAAGTTAACGAAGTGATCGGGGAAAACTAAAAATATATTCATACTCTGTAGACTATAAGAAAACGGAATTGGTATATGAGAACCCCTGCATTTTTTGGTGTATCACTGTGAAACTATTTACACAAAACCAAAATTAGCATTTTCTCAGTATTTTTTTATGTCCAGGTTTTTTTGTTTTGTCCAGATTTTTAAAGCCCAATGTCCAGCTTTTTGCGAATCGGAATCTGGCAACCCTAATCACAAGGCATTAGAGTAAGAATTATTTTTAAGAATAAAAGTTTACATTAAATTTTAGCAAGTAAGAAACGATTGTATTATTTTAGAATTTAGAAATGAATTTAGAAATAAAATATATTGACATCAACTAAAGTTATATAAATAAATAATATAAATATTTTTTTCATGAAATTTCGATTGGGGTAGCGAAGCACACCGGGTATTAGCTAGAAATCTATATATATATATATATATATATAATATATATATATATATATATATATATATATATATAATATATATAATATATAAATATATATATATATTATATATATATATATATATATATATATATATATATATATATATATATAACAAGTTAGAGTGCTATATTCGACTGAGCTGAATCTTAAACACCCTCCACCAGCTACTTCTACATTAATACTTGTTTAATTGGTCAAATATTTGAAGAAATAAATTTTTTCATGTCTTAAGGAAAAAATGTCTTAGAAATAAATTTTACGGTCACATTTCTATATATAGAGGCAATATTTGTCACAATATCTTAATTAGGTAATGAGTTATGGGCGTTTAAGTGATATTCGGGAGGGGAAGGAACCTTGTATGGGAGCTATGACCAAATATGGACCGATGGGAAAATTTCTTCCTTGGTATGATTTCTATTGACATAAAACTTTAACTTTTAAAACTTTGTGAAGATATCGGAGTTCTAACGGAAGTTATTATAGAAAACACATTTTCCGTGAATACCTACATTTGTATTAGAGGTATATGATATTGTGAACAGATTTTTCCGATTTTTAACAATGTTGATCATGGCACCAAGAGTTGAATCTCTGCCAAAATTCATAAGTTTATCTGCAGTAGGTTTTGTAAAGTAATAAGTACCCCCGTTACTTTAAAAAAGTAGTTTATCAAACTACTCATATTTAATTTAACAAAAACAGAGTAACACGAAAAATTCTCTCTTGCAGACTGTGTGCAGACAAAAAATTGAGTTTTTCTTGCTACTAATTAGTGCTGCCAAGTTTTTTTTTTTTAGTTTTTACCAATATTAATAAGTATTTTATCTGGCAACATATTGAAATCGCTGTAATGCAAGTATCTTTAATGCTTTATCTGGCAACATAATAAAATTAATTTAGCTAAGTGCATGCCAAATTCTTCTTCTTCATATATGGGAGAGGATTTTCATTTTAACAAACTACTTAACAAACTAAGTAAAAAAGACAGTCAGCATCTTAAAAACAATATTGGGAATTAAAAATTTGATTAATAATAACAATTTAAAACAAATAGTGGTAAATGAAAAAAAAAATTATGAAATTAAAAATTCAAAAAATTTTCAGTTTTAGAGGGTGTCATATTGGACCAATGTCCAATATTTTTTGGGTAATAAGTTTCCTTCTATAGTTTTTGTAAAAAATCTTAAAAAACAGTTTTTTTTCAACATTTCACTTATTATTTTCTTTTGATGTTAGGGTCATATTTTGGGTGAGTGACTTAGGTAATTGCATTGGACATTATAGTAGAGTCGATTTCCTTCATTTTGGTAGGTTATATAGTTCCTTTTGTAGTTTTTTGTAAAGCTGTTTTTACAAAATTTCACTTATTACTCTTTTGGCCCTGGGATCAAATTTTGCACGAGTGACTAGGATTGGCATATTGGACATTATAGAGGGGCCAATTTCCTTCATTTTGGTGGGTAATATAGTTCCCGATGTAGTTTTTTGTAGAACAAAGTTCTCAAAAAACTGTTTGTACAAAATTTCACTCATTACTCTTTTTGCCCTAGGGTAAAATTTTGGACGAGTGACTAGGATTGGCATATTGGACGTAATAGAGGGACCAACTTGCTTCATTTTGGTGGGTAATATAGTTCCCGCTGTAGTTTTTTGTAGAACAAAATTCTCAAAAAACTGTTTTTACAAAATTTCACTCATTACTCTCTTTTGGCCCTAGGGTCAAATTTTGGGCGAGTGACTAGGATTGGCGTATTGGACATTATAGAGGGACCAATTTCTTTCATTTTGGTGGGTAATATAGTTCCCGCTGTAGTTTTTTGTAGAACAAAGTTCTCAAAAAACTGTTTTTACAAAATTTCAATCATTACTCTCTTTTGGCCCTAGGGTCAAATTTTGGACGAGTGACTAGGATTGGCGTATTGGACATTGAAGAGGGACCAATTTCCTTCAATTTGGTGGGTAATATAGTTCCCGCTATAGTTTTTTGTAGAACAAAGTTCTCAAAAAACTGTTTGTTCAATTTGGTGGGTAATATAGTTCCCGCTATAGTTTTTTGTAGAACAAAGTTCTCAAAAAACTGTTTGTACAAAATTTCACTCATTACTCTCTTTTGGCCCTAGGGTCAAATTTTGGACGAGTGACTAGGATTGGCATATTGGACGTTATAGAGGGACCAATTTGCTTCATTTTGGTGGGTAATATAGTTCCCGCTGTAGTTTTTTGTAGAACAAAGTTCTCAAAAAACTGTTTTTACAAAATTTCACTCATTACTCTCTTTTGGCCCTAGGGTCAAATTTTGGACGAGTGACTAGGATTGCCGTATTGGACATTGAAGAAGGACCAATTTCCCTCATTTTGGTGGGTAATATAGTTCCCGCTATAGTTTTTTGTAGAACAAAGTTCTCAAAAAACTGTTTGTACAAAGTTTCACTCATTACACTCTTTTGGCCCTGGGGTCAAATTTTGGACGAGTGACTAGGATTGGCATATTGGACGTTATAGAAGGAACAATTTGCTTCATTTTGGTGGGTAATATAGTTCCCGCTGTAGTTATTTGTAGAACAAAGTTCTCAAAAAACTGTTTGTACAAAATTTCACTCATTACACTCTTTTGTCACTGGGGTCAAATTTTAGACGAGTGACTAGGATTGGCATATTGGACATTATAGGGGGACCAATTTCCTTCATTTTGGTGGGTAATATAGTTCCCGCTGTAGTTTTTTGTAGAACAAAGTTCTCAAAAAACTGTTTGCACAAAATTTCACTCATTACACTCTTTTGGCCCTGGGGTCAAATTTTGGACGAGTGACTAGGATTGGCATATTGGACATTATAGAGGGGCCAATTTCCTTCATTTTGGTGGGTAATATAGTTCCCGATGTAGTTTTTTGTAGAACAAAGTTCTCAAAAAACTGTTTTTACAAAATTTCACTCATTACTCTCTTTTAAAACAAAGTTTTCAAAACGCTGTTTATACTATTTTATTCAATACTCTTTTTACGATATTTTATTTACTAGATTCTATGAAATAATTTAATTTGTGTTCTTATTTAATTGTTTACTTATATTTATGTAATTCTTATTATAAAACAATTTATAATTTTTTATAAGTAGTTTGTTAATGTAATAGTTTGTTAAAGTAGAAAATCATCTCCCATTCATTAAAAAGGAAAAGAATTCGTCATACACTTTGAAATATTATTTTATTAAAGCTGTGAGATAAGAAATAAAGTGTTTTTTTCAAATTTTTATAAACATAAACCATATTAAATATTAATATTTTATTTGATTTGAATAAACCATATATTTTTAATGAAAAAATCCCGCATTTTCATGTTTTTTCTTCTTTTTTAAAAATTTTGAAAATTAAATGAATTTTTTAAATTTTTATCTGGAAATTGGGTATTTTTTGAAAATTCCCAGCTCTGATACGGCAACATTTTTAGTACACATATTTTGATAAACTTGGCATTACTTTTAAACGTCATATATTATTTTTTTATTAATACTTGTCAAAAATGTTTGTATCATAATACAATTTACTAGTCTAAATATAATTTGTAATTTGATTTTCAAAAATATTACTGATTTTTTTGGCATACGGTCGGTATTCATACATTTTTTAAAACAATTCAAAAACTTTTTATTTTCAAACGTATTCGGTATGCATTTTATAAATACAATAAAAAACAAACAAAAAGTGTAAAATACATTAAAAATAAGAACGAAAAGTGCATAAATAATTGAAAATTGGATAAAAAATATTACAAATATTATAGTGTAAACACTAAATGTATTTTTCGGATCTATTTTTTGAAAATGCGAATTATTTCATAATATTTTTAATTTGAAGTGTGTTAATACTCAGTTTTGTAGTTGGAAAATACCTTAAGCAACATTTTTTATTGTGACTTTGGAATATTGGAGCACATATCTGTGCATTGGAGGATAGTGAAGAACACTGGAGGATAGCGGAAAAACTGGAAACTGCTTCGATCCTGGAAATAATGTAAGAGTAAAAATTGTAAAATAGTATTTGTTGCCCTTTTTAAAACAATTTTTTTTTTAATATGCTCAAAGTAAAATTTTTATTGAAGAAAATACAGTGACTCAAAATCGGACATGATTTTTTTATTATTTATTATTATTATTATTATTATTTTCAGATTTATTTTATTATTATTTTCAGAGTTATTGAGCCAACCCATTTTCAAAAAAGGTAACTGAAAAATTTTATGAATTTTATTTAAATTAAGTAAATTTGTGAATAAAGATTTTTTAAACAAACCTATGTGATTTTATTTTTTTAATAAAAACATAAGAAAATTATAAAAACCATATAATGGTAAATATAATGAAAACTCTGATTGCTGTCAGAAATGTTTTTAATACTTTTTGACACAATATAAATAATTATATGTTATCAGAAACATCATTTCTTATGTAAGTATGTTTCTATTATATAAAATAGTTTTTAAGTTAAATTTTCAAAAATTGTATCTAAGTTGAAATTTTATAAATTTAGTAGGAAAAAATTTAAAACATTAAAATTAAGTATGGATAAAATAATTTGTTATACATTTCAGTAACCCTTTTAAATTTTTTTGAAAACAAATGTTTTTTATATTTTATTTGTATAATGAACGAACTAAAAGAGTGCACACTTTTTCAATACTTGGCAGCCCATACTTAATTTTAAAGTAAAATCTTGGAAAAATATAAGTTATTAATAATATTTTTAATAAAAATGTTTTATTTTATTTCTAGGATTCCAAAATGGGTATTAGTCGTAAGATAGGTTATAAAGTTAGTAATTTAAAGTCCATACTATTAAAATGTTCTTTTTTAGAGGATTTAGAAAATGTTTCCTCCAAAAATTTTAAATTTTTGATAATATTATTATATCTTTAAATGCAACTGAAAAAAGAAGCAAATATAATAAAATTAAAAATAATTTAAAAAATAGGAAAAGAATTACAAGTGTGGCAAAAAACTTGCTGAAAAAACGCAAGAATAAAAAAAAAATTTGGATTCCCAAATTAAAAATCTTGATAAAAGTATTTTATCAAGAAATGGAAATTCATCAGTTTTAGATGAAAATCTAGAAAATGAAAATCTTAATAAAATAAATTTTTTAAGAAATGATAATTCATCTATTTTAGATGATAATATAGAAAATGAAAATAATGTTAAATGTTATTTATCAAAAAATTTAATTCACCTGTTCTAGATGAAAATAATACTTCAAATTGTATGGATTTCAATATTTTCCAATGGAACAGCATTATATTTCTGAGTTATTGGATGACACAGATATTTTAGAAAACGAAGATGGTATTAACTATGGTTTTAAGAAAATAACTGAAATGAATGCATTTAAAGTTGTTAATGCCATTGAAAATAAGGTTATTGATAGAGAAACTTTGAATGAAAAAAGTATTTTAAACTGCTCTTCCTTTAAAAGTTTTCAACTAGAACAAGAATGTATATCTGATATATATGATGATTTTAGTGATATCCAAGAACCACATCAAAAAGTGTCAACAAAAACTATAAATATTAATGGAACAAAAGAAAGTTCTTTAATATTTAACGAAAGAACTAAATATAATATAGAAGATAATTGTTCTAAAAGTAAATCTATTCAATTAGAAAACAATATTACCAATATTGAATGGAAAAGTTTAAAGGAAGAAATAAAAATCACTTTAAATACTTCATTGAACAAACTTTCTGAAGATATTTCCAAAGATTTAAAAACAATGATATCAGATGGATTTAAATCAAATTTCAATGAAATTCTTAATAGTTTAAGAACTTATTATAAATGTGCTACTAATAAAAGCGATTTTAACGAAAAAAGATCAGAAAATATAATATCGGAAAGTTTTGAACATAAACATACTATCAAAAGCAATGTTAATATGAAAAATGTTACGGAAAATTCCATTGAAAAAATTTCCGATAACATGAAATTATCTGACGAAAAATCAAAAAATAAACGGGATCATACTCTAGGTCCATTTGAAGTTACTGATGAGTCGTTGGATATTTCAAGCATTCTTAAGTACAGACCTTTGCCAAATCCTAATGAGAAGTGCAATAGAATTGTTCTTCGAGGAGAATCAAAATGTTCAAATCCCAAAAGGACATTTAAAAAAATTTTCATGATTGCTCATTTATGGTTAATTTAGACGTTCTTAAAAATGAGAATGCAAAAGCTACCAAAAAAAATTATAGAAGATTTGATTAGAGAGGAATATAAAAAACATAACAATGTTTGTATTTTGTGTTTTTATAATGTTCTCTATGCGAAAAAAGTACATTCGTGTATGCATATTGTAGATTTAACGATTGTACCACATATCGTTTTGAGATAATTTCTAACGGTAATGTCTCGGTTTATAGAACAAAAGAAATACAACATGCAGACGATGAAGTGCACGTTGGCCAAATGAGAGGCGTTAAACGGCAAGTTGTCAAAAACGAAATTAAAAATTGTAAGGCCTACTTGTATCAAAAGGGCAATTTTCAAAATATTCATAATCTTACAAATCTTGCTTTAAGGAAATGTAGAGCAGAAGCAATTCATGATAATTATTATGATGAAGATCCTGTTTATGCTCTTATATTGATGAGAAATGGTCCGTACAAAAATTATATACATTTGGTAGCTTCCCCATTCGCAGTTTATACATGGGAGAAGTATACATTTGATACTCTTGCAAGTAATGTTAAAATTCTTGAGGACACGAAATTCACGTTACATTTAGACGCTTGAGGCGAAACTGTAAGACGTGTGGAATGTGCCGAAAAAAAGAGTTTTAACCTATAAGTTAGTTAGATGGCCTAACTGGAAAAGAGTTTGTACTGATGTAAGTGCCGCATTATATGGCGCAGTATTAAAAAGCTTTAATAATCAAACAATATTAGAGTACCTTAAAGCTTGTGCTACATTTCTAAATAACTTGAAATGTAATCCAAAACTTAAACCAGATTTTGTTGTTTTGCAATGGTGCAAATGTCATTACATACACATAATTTGTATAGATTTAAATTCAAGATTTGGCAAAAATAATTTTTTGAGACACTTTCTTAAGAATGCTTTAGTAGCAGCATTCAATTTTACCACAATAGAAGAATGCCAGCGATGGTTTAAACATATTTTTATTATTTTGTTGTCACCATATAAGTCTACAGCTTTTGAATCAAGTTACGAAATATTGCGTCAATTTACATCAGAAAGTGATGACGATAGCGATAGCAGTAGCAAAGAGTATGTCCTATCTGGCGATGATAAAGTTGATTATTTAGAATCAATAGCAATGAATAGTCCATTTCGAAAAATGTTTTTAGAAATTCATAATGAAATAAAACATACCTTGAAAACAGTTACGATTGGTAGAACCTTAAATCCATATCGTAACGAAAACATATGTATATTTTTAGTTAATAAATATTGCGCATTCATTGTCCTTTGGACAAACGTAATGGGTATACATGTTGACCCATCGGGAGAACATATAAGTAATGCTCCTGTTGAATTTGCATTCTTTATGCAAAAAAAAAAAAAATAATAATGGCCAAAAAAATGTAAGGCCAGACGTCTTCGTAAAAACTATCTCAGTTCATTAAAAGAATGGCGTTACCGTTAAAAAATGTTTGGATCAACAAACGATGAAATTGAGGACTTAATTCAATTAAGCCTCAATGATTTAGACAAAGTTAATGAGAGTAGTAGAATAAATAAAAAGCATTCCTACTTATCTTCTACTCCCATTGATAAAAAAGAAATTTGCTTTATTGACTCAAGTGTCGAAATAATAGAAAAAGAACACAGTTATAGTTTAACAGACACTACAGCTAAAACTGGACCTGAGGAGACATAGGGAAAAGTAGACATAATTAAACGAAAATTAATTAAGCCTACGAAAATGCATGCATCTCAGATAGAGAAGAAAATTGCAAAGGTCCGAGAAAATATTGAAAACAATACTTTCGGAAAAAAGTCGACTTTTTTCTATTTAAATTTGATATATTATTTTCCGTCAATAATGTTAATTCAATTAATATTGGATTTTATGACTATATAGAAACATCGGATTGGAACTCTTTAAATGATGATCAATGGTTTACGAATTTTGTATTAGACTCATGCCTTTTAGCAATTATAAAAGAAAGTAGAACTACTGACTGTTACAGTATGCCAGTTCAAGTAGACAATATACAGTTTGACAAAATGCAAATGTTAACAAATAATCAGCCAGATTTGTTATTTGTTCCCATCTTATGTTCTAATCATTTTACATTGTGTGTTCTTAAGTTTTCAACACATGAATTTATTTATTTAAATTCCTTTGTAAGCCAAAGTGTTGGAAAACGCATATATAATAGTTTTCTGGCTACTTTAGGAAAAAACGCAACTTTGTGGAAATATAAAGAGATCTCTAACAGGAACTTACAGAAAGATGCCGTTAGTTGTGAAATTTTTGTTTTAATGTACTCGGCAAAAATTCTCAAAAATGAGCCTTTAATTAATTTAGGCAATCCTAACGATTTCAGAAAGGAAATGAAAGGATTGCTATTAAAACATCAAGGAGACAAAATACGATTTTGTTGTCAATGTGGTTGCCTAAAAAAGACTAAATTCGATGTATCTCTTGGGTTGTGCGGAAAACTATGTATATTTATTCAATACATTAATTAAAATATTCATATGAGGCGGTGTCGAGTATATATAAGTTTGTCATTCCGTTTGAAATTTCTACGATATAATTTTCCGACCCCATAAAGTATTTATATTCTGGATCCTTATAGATAGCGGAGCCGATTAAGCCATGTCCGTCTGTCTGTTGAAATCAATTTTCTGAAGACCCCATATGCCTTCGGGATCCAAATCTTTAATGATTCTGTCGAGAAGTTTCCTATTGAAAATCAGCAAAATCGGTCCATAAATAACGGAGATATTAGCAAAAATCTGAGACAACCTCTGAAAATTCCATAAAATAAGACAATTTTTTGCTTGCTTTGATTACTACACTACAGCCCAGACTATAGACAGAATATAGTACAGACATAGAATAGACTACTGTCCAGACTATAGAATAGACTACAGTCCAGACTATAGACTAGACTACAGTCCAGACTATAGACTAGACAACAGTCCAGACTATAGACTAGACTACAGTCGTGACTATAACTAGACTACAGTCCAGACTATAGACTAGACTACAGTCCAGACTATAGACTAGACTATA